>NW_028301713.1:49047803-49350833 GCF_037042655.1 Diuraphis noxia
TATACTTGTCAAGCGGGACTTATTGGGGATTTATATGGTTTAAATTCCACGAGTGACATTATTAGTTAGGATAAAATACCAGTAAGTACTCAAAGTTCAAATGATACTATACTCACGATGTTTAATCAAAATGTATTATCTATAACGACTTAATGATCAAAACGATTTGTTTCTCCCTGCATTTAATGATAATATTATTGTCACTTAATTTAAAATATCTTATTTTTATCAATAATATATACTGAAATCTTTAACACTTCACAGCAGAAATATATATTTTAATTTAAATTAATTTAAATTTACAAAATATAAATTGTCTAGATTCTGAGGAAAAATATATTTTATTTTTTCACACATTATCTCTTTATTTCTAAAAAAAAAAAAAAAAAATTATCTACAGATAATGATGATAATACTTTTCCCACTAGAGTAAAAAAATTGAAACTAAATTGAATACCATAAAATACATTATTTTCGTATGCTCTACCCTTATTAATTACAATTTACAATAAAACAAATAATAATATGAATAGTATGAGTTCAACTTTATTCAAATTAAATGACAAATAAAAACCACACAACCATTATTTTACCCAAAAAAGTTTTAACGTCAAAGTAAGAACTCTAATTACTTTATAGCTGTATACTAAAGCCACACTTTTCGTTGAAATTATGCTAACGTTACTTATATATCAATAGTCTTATAAAATCAATCATAGTGATACGTTTTCTTGATAATGATATTTGACATTCAAAATATAAAAAAGGAATGAACAAATATTTACAAAATTACAAACGTGAGCCTAGAAAAACTAAATCCATAAATTTCACAAAGCATGACAAATTTATTTACTTTCAATACATTTTATAAAATATATATGTGATATTAAGATTTGAAGAAGAGCCAAGTTGAATATTGTAAGTTATGCTTGATATAACTATATTCTCTATTCTCATAATGTAATATGGGTACAAAAATTGACTTTAAGCGGTTTTTTTTTACGATCGCTTATTTTATAGAGACGATGATAATATTAATAATTATCATATTATTTTCTAAATATGAAATTCCGAAACCCAAATTTATTCATAGTCATACTCTAGAATGTAATATTTCTTTAAAAAAAATGTTGTTCATTTTACGTGAAGTTCTATATTTCTATAAACTATATAGGGTTGCATCATAAAATAAAACTATTCAAAAAATATTTAATTATCAATCGATTTTTTAAAATAGTATATTAAAACATCCTATAGTTCCTATCCTAATAGTTGTAACACATGTATAAGATACTTGAAGATATAATGTGGTCTAATATATTTTAAAATTTTTGAGATTTTTGTATTACTTCTAGTTTCCTTGGAAAATGGAATAGTATATATCATGAACAATATATAAAAATATTTCAACTATAACAACTACTAGATCCAACATTTGTAATCCCATTTTTAAGTACGAAGGACTGTCATCCTTTTAAACATTTTTAAACGGAGAAACAACTCGTTCAAATTCTAGTTACATAAACATTTAAAAAAAAAAAATAAGAACTAAATAGTTTTTAGTAAAAAAGATGGATTTTCATTTTAAGAACAGGAGTTTATACCGGACACTTCTTAAGTAACATAAAACATTTAAGATTTTAAAATCGAACTATTAAAAGAACATATAAGGAAGAACATGATTGGCGAATCACTATGTATATATAATAATATATTGAAATTACTTGTTAAATAATAAAATAACAAATAACTTAGAATCCAGAATATTAAACAATTCTTAACTTTAAATAAGAATCTAAGGAAAATTAAAATGATAGTCAAATTGTACGGAATGGTGTTAATGAAGTTATATTATATTGTATTGAGTATAATTTTTAAAGCCATCGTACTCAATATTCTTACTTAAATCCTAATTATTGAACATACATACAAAAAATATTCCAAAAATGCAACAACAACTATAAAAATAATGGTATTGTTTAACATACATAAAGCTTAAATAAAATACGACAGTAATTTAAACTGAGTCAATTACAATTTACTAGCTATACAATGACATAAAATGACATTTTACTTTTACAACAACATAAAATTATACCATGGTGTAAGATATGTTTGGTTATTAAAACACTTTAATAGGTTTAAAATGTTAATAACAATATTTTTTTCTTCTATTTTTCAGCGTGAAAACCGATATACTGACAAATGGCGCGAAGAGCAGGCTTTTTATAGCCAATGCACAAACTTCTGACTCGGGAAAGTACACTTGTTCACTAACTGATATAGCGAGCACATCAGTTACAGTGCACGTCTTAAACGGTTCGTAAATATTTATATTTAAATAACTGCATGCAAATAAAATCTATTTGAACTTTTTAATTACCTTTGGATTTAATAATGGACGCTGACTTTGAGATTATAAATTAATGACTGCAAATTGTATTAACACGTTTTGAAATTTTTGTCTATTATTTTCAACGAAAAAAAAATTAATAACAACCTATTTAATAAAACTAAAGGAAAAAAGTAACACATTTATGATACGTTAATTGTACCTACATCAGGCACTAAAAGGTATCAAAATTAGATATAATTGATAATTATCGAAATTTATAAATGTAAATTCACTGTCAGTACATTTCATACTTACATACTGTTTGTGGAATTTATTATTACAAAGATTTTTTATAATTTATTATAGAAATATGTACATGTAGAGAACTGCATTAAATTTCAATTTAAATACATAACAACAACATTTTTTTTTTTCATTAATTGTTTGTGGCATCAAGTGCATGGTTATTAGCCGGCGTTACATATGAAGTTTAAATTAATTGATTAATTTCTTACATACTTGCTCAATTTCTACTTATTACCTATATTTAAAGATTTACATTTTAATCTAAGTTAACAACAACATTATAAAATACCTAATACAACATAATATCTATTAAATGTATATTTCAGTTATCTATACTTATAATAATGTTATAAAACATAAGAATTATTATTATTATAATGCTATAGTGTTACTTAAAAATAAAATACTTCATAATAATATGATAAAAAAACAGTGCTTCTCAAATTTTGGACTACATGTGTATTTCCTTTGGGAGGATTCTATTGAATTTTTAGAAACTAATATTTTAAAAATCGTAAGTATAATTCTGAATGTATAAAACTTGGCTTCAATTAGCAAACGAAGAACGATACCTAATTTGTCATCATATGTTTAAACATGCTTTCTTACAATTCTATGAGAGAAATTAATTAGACATTAGTTGCTATACCGATAATTTATTTTATTTATTTCCGGAATAAAATGTGATTTTTTTTATTTGAAAGAAATGTAAAATTGGCGAATACACTAATTGAAATACATACACATTCAACCAATAAAAAACTTAAAGATGAATAATTAATTGGAAAGCAGACTGTTGAAACCAAATTTCATAAAAAATACTAGGATAACTACAAAAAAAAACGATAGCGAGAATTTTCATTAATTTTAAGTCTCCTTACCTATAAACACTTTAACTGCCATGTGGCCGCCAGCGATCATTTGTTATTTTCATGTTTTATACTTTTGCGACCGACGGCGGTCACAGTTGATCATTACTACCACGCCACATAATCACCGGCGGCCATAACTGAATATGGTTTTATATTATCTAATTATCCATGGCGCTACAATATTACACCAAAAAAAACACCGTGGTATAGCGGGAATCATTAAAAAGTTTTTGATGTACAAAATATATTTTTTTTAATTATTTTATATTTTTAAATTTTTTTCAAATACATAACATAATTATAATATACAAATTTTAAATGACACTGAAAAATATACTTGGCGTACGATGATGGTATTTCGTATGACCGCCGACAGCCACGTGGCAGTCAAAGTGTTTTCCTTTCACAATCACATATCTCTATGAATCTGCATTTTAGAAAATTGAAATAATGAAACGCAATTATATATAATACCTTTCACATAGAAAAGCAAACTTACGCATCACTATTTAAATTGTCACACTAGATATTGGTTTATTAAACAGGAGCATAATATATACCCGTCCATGTGAAGACCCTTATACCATGCAGTAATAATAAATATGAAAACATTATTTAACGATGATTACACATTTTACTAAAACACTAAATACATTTTTTGATTTTCGTGATTCAATATATTTATTTAGAGAATTTATTCAAGTACATTAATTTCAATACTTCCAATTGTTATTAAAAAATGTGATGTTGGAATAAATTAAAAAGGTGTGTATAAAATATCTGAATTTTAATATTTTTCAAAAATGTTTGTATTTTTTCCTAAGATTTTGCATATGATTTTAAAGAGAGTCCTAAGAAAATAATAAGAATACCAAATACTTAGTATGTACCTATATGAATATAATAACTTTTAACCACAACATTTTGAAAAGCCATGAAAAAAAAGTTGTATGTCTCAGGTTAAGATTCCTATTAATTACAACAGATACTAAATAAAAATAGATTAACAAAAAACTAAATATTTGTAAACCCACTCACGTCAATTAACACGAATGAGTTCAAGTGACATTATCCAAGTCGAATCTCTGTAGTGTCTTTGAATCCACCGTTCATTAATTGTTATATTTTTTTTTTTGTTTTTTACATCTTAGTATTATTTAAAAATGAATGAAGTTAAATTATTAATCACCATTACTAAATTAATTAAAATAAATGCATAATAACCAATATATAAATTTATATTGCCGGTTTATAGCTTGTTATGGTAGATACGTATCCATACACTGAATATGTCAGATAAAATAATATTGTACGAATTAACATGTTATTGTTACTAGTTTACCATACTTTTTTTTTTAGCTTCTGTTTACCATACACAATACGTAATTCTGATATCGTATTTTCAACCCAGTAATCGTGTTGGCATAATGTCATATTTTAAAAACTAACAACTTCCTAATAGGTGTTTTATTTCATGTAGAATGCATAATTCAAAAAGTTAAAATAACGTGGTGACTTTCAATACGCCTATATTATGTTTAAGTTGTTAATGGAATCTATTGAGAATTTATTGTTATCATTTAAATGTATTTAATTTAAAAAAATATATATCTCATGATTTTCGTTCGTTGTCACTGCATTCTGATGATGGGACCAGAAATAGAAGATAATTAGACACAGTGCGTTAAGAATTCAGTGAAAAATTGTCTATTTAATGTGAAGGAACCGGCAACTTAACTTATGTTAATACAACTATAGTACTGCAGTGTACCAAACTTAACACGTATAACCATCACAATAATAGTACCAGTAATTTAAAGACGTGAAACGAACTACAAAAGTACAAAGTTAACTGATTGTTAATAATGTATGTAAAATTAAATATAATATGAAAAACGTAGCTGTTATAATTATTTTTGCATTACATGTATTTGATTTTCCAAAACAAAAAATATTCATCGTGAAAATTGATTGGAAAAATTTGTGTTCCTAGACAGATATTATAATGAATGTGTGTATTTTGTGTTTAGGTGAAACTCCAGCCGCAATGCAACACGGTGGTAGCAATCGGTGTGGCAGGTTACATTCATTATGGGTGATCATCACATTTGCATGGATAATGTTTCGATTAAGTTGACATGATTAATACGCAAATGTGCATTGTGTTCCAAATCGATATGTTACTTATTATTATAATTAACAATTGTTAACTTGAATCATAAAAGGAAAACCATAATAATCCCGATAACCCGACGGACATTTATACATTGATCGATTGATACCAAATGAATAGGTACATACCTAATATTATAAAATTATTACGTATAAGTGTATAATATACTATAATACTGTACTCGTTGTCTCATATGTTGTCTTTGTTGAGTTTTTATCACTCTGTATTTATATTTGTATCATATAAAACCTATAACTCCTATCACAGTTATTATTACTATTATTATTATTATTATTATTATTATTATTATTATTATTATTATTATTATTATTATTACTATTATTATTATTATTACTATTATGATACCTAATTATTAAAGACAAAAAATCTATAAAATATTATACGGATAATTTTAGTTGGAAATTTAATACAGCTTGTATAAATTAAACGATACCTACATATTATAAAAAATTGGTGTTTATTTTTTATTGTTTCGTTTGATAGTTCTTATTACTGATATAATATCAGTGATGTGCCCAATTATATATTAGGTAGGTACTTCCTAACCACATTATATTTTACTTCTGCACTTAAGTCTTTAAAATCATAAATAACATCACTATTGTCAAAATATTTAAAATTATAAAACTGATAAAATAGTACTAACTTTGAATATTACCTACATTAAATTGTACTAACGACCTTAAAGAAAGCATAAGATGTGACCTACACATTCTCATAGTTTTTGTCAATTTATCTATTTTTTTTTTTTATCTCGCATTAACATCGACAGCAGCGGCCATTAGTTATTACATTAATTACAATTTTTCACTAATGAATAAAGTTTCTTAAGCTATGTTATTTAAATTAAATTGTGCAATTAAGATTTTCTTAAAAATATCAAAACTTGATTGATGGTATCTGCGTTCGGCCCAAATGCCAGAGTGCTGGAAATGTTGAGGTTGTTGAGTTCATCTATGTACTAGAGGCATTCTGTTAAAAAATTTCCATTACATTGTATTAAATAAATAGGTACCTACAATGATATTTAGTAACAATTAAAAAAACTAAAATAAATATTACTTATAAACAAAAATAAACTTCAACATTTTCAAAAGAGAAGCCCGTTATTCCTTTTTCTTTAAATTATTTTGATTATTCAAGATATGAAACACAATCACTAAATTTTACATTTTGGGAATGCTATACCTTAATAGGACCTTAATAATAAATATTATTTACAATTACTTATTGTTATTTTCGGTTTCAGTATTGATACTTGATAGTATAGGTGAGGTTCTTTTGAGTCCCCTATTTTGTGTTACCGTTTACCTATGATTTTTTGAGAATTTCGCTTAAATTAATAGATTCTGTTAGTGGTTTATTGGACATGGAATCTCCCCTGATGAATTTGGGTTAGTTCATTGACTATTAGAGAATTAAAGTCTGTATTCTAATTTCTAACCGATGCTGTAGCTAACAGCCGTACGCAGATAGATTGGAATGTTCTAATTTATTCCATTTAACTTTAATTTAATTGTGCCTAGATTTCACAGTTCGAACAAGTCCAAACTGACATTAACATTTTTTTGTATACGTAATAGGTATTAATATTTGAATTTTAATAATAAATGTTGTAATACCTTATCATTATCCGATTTTAAATGATTACGTCTTACAATAATTGTTAAAGTCATATACACTGTTATGATTTATTATTATCATCTTTTAGTAGTCCATAATCATGGATGAAGTCGTCTACACTTATCTACAATTGTATAGTTTTATTAAGTCATGAGTAATTGAACAATGAAAATTTCTTGGTAAAATTAGAATCAACATCACCCGCCAATCACTATCATAGATGATTCGCAGAATCAAAAATGTGTCTTCCTATAGTCAAGTAAGAAATGTTGCGATACTATAATATAGTTATAATCTAACAGTCAAAAAATATATTTGGAAATACATAATTAAAAATTTTAAACGGTTGATTGAAAGACATAACTGTACATATTATATAATATGTATAATAGAGTTAATTATTCATGTTTAACATTATAATCTACAATTTTGTAAACCTGAAAATTTCTTATACATTAATTTCTTATTTAAATTTAATACCTGCCTAGTACCTAGTACTAATTATGTATCATCAGGGATTATATTACATATTTGTAATTTTATAAAACAAAATGGAATAAAATATAATAACAGCAACCTAATAGTAAATGATTGAATATTTTTCAGCATTACTGTTAAAATGAAATATTAATATTAAACAGTTTTATAAGTAAACAAAGTAAAATCCATATTGTTTCCGTAACTTATTCACAGTCAAATATATATATATATATTTTTACTTTTGGACTTAGACCAATATAGTCGAATATTGTAGTTCAAAAGTTTTGGTAATTTTTTCTGGAGAAATGAAACACAGACCGGAACTTACCGATCGGTGTAATGCGCCACAGAACATGGTTTTTTTCCCATTTCAAAGTTTCAAGTAAAGCAATAAAAAATAAATTATTTTTTTTTTCTAACCAAGTTTGATTAAAGTACGAGAATTTAATCGTAATAAAAATAATATTGGTGAACTATTTTTACTCGTAATTCGGAATAAATATCTCACTAGCGTAGAATTTGTACACAATGTAAAAAGACAAGAAACTTGCAATAATGATAAAGATGCTATCCTATTCTGACTATATACCTATTATTATATTTTACAACACACCGTTGTAACGATAAAATAAAAATATCGGCTTTTGTACAGTTTCCCGTGGTAACAAGACCCGATGGAGAAACGCCATTAGGTTTGATACAAAATAATTAGGTACCTAACAACCTTTTAAAACGCACTGGATACCACCACGTTAATATGTATAAGCATTAATAAAAAGTAACTTAAAATTAAACAGTAGATATATTATACATATACAAATTATAGTACCGCGATTCTTATTCTGGGTTAATTACTAACGAGCATAATAAATTATTTTACCTGAAACGTTTCGGATTTATTATGTTCGTTCGTAATTTACATTCACCTCGTCATAGATTAATATTCAAGGCGTAAAGATAAAACATCGTCGTCATTTAGCTGTAGCCACTCACGATGCAACACTCAGCTATAAAACTTATCAATCAAAACCCACACGTATTGGAGTATTTTTAACGAAGCGTATTGTTACCGAATATATATATATATATTATATATATTTTATTTTACATTTTTCAAACTAAATGATGCTTATTGTGTGGGGCTATACCTATGCAGCTATGTATTTTATTTTTTACTGTACATTTTATGTTATCCAGTGTATACATAATATACAATATATATAGTACATAATAAGTACATATATATTATATTTATGTATGGGTGTATGTGTGTCATGTATAATATCTATATTATATATATATCTTTCACGTATATCTGTGCGGTTCGACAAATCTCCACATTCATTTAGGACTCCTCTCGTGTGCCAATGTACATAAACTAACAAAACCGGGTTTGGCGACGCGAATTACACAAATAAAAAAAAAAAAAGGTCTAAAAAAAAAGAATAAAAGAAGAACAAATAACGATTAAACTCGGTAAACGGATTTTTTTATAATTTTTTTTATTTTATATGAGTTTGTTTTGTGAATGGCTATGCAATAATATAAAACACGAACGTTGTGGTATAGATTGAAAATTGTAATATTATTTTATGTGTGGTGTTTTACCAACATGTTGGATGTCAACCCTGGTTATAACTAATCTACCACACTTCAATATTAATACGTACAAGGTACCCACATATTAATAATAGTTTATAGGTGTTATGCATATTGTTAACTTCCTTTCAAATAAACATAAATTATTAGTTTACTCCAAAATATTATTAAGCATAATATATATTTTACATTACAATATAATGTAAATATTGTTAATTTTTCACGGAGAAAAATTTCACTAATAAATTACGTTCAAAGCAACGTGAAAAACAATAGCCCGTCCGGGGGTAAAAAATGTGGCAATGTTATAGACTATAGTCACAATATAACCGTTCCAACGAAATCCCAATTTTTTATTGGCATTGGTAACGAAGTTTTTGAATTACCATTATTTACGTATTCACCGTCATGTCGTCGCTGAATTTGCTGGTATATAAACTTACAGCTGTGGTGGTAGCAGCAGCGATCGCGCTTAACGATTAACGATGCATGTATGCGACCCCATAACCAGACCAAATATTTGGAGGGGCAACCGAACTTTAAGAGCGAATGCCTTTTTAAAAAATATAAAGTAATATTTATCATTAATTTGTGCGTATAAATTACAATTTTCATGATTTTTCACTGCTAGTACAGTGGTTTTCAAACTTTCATTATACACAGCACACCGTACATTTCAAAAAAATTTTCTCGGCACACTAACCTTTATTTATATGTACAAAATTGTTTTAAATTTATTATAATTTTATATACATTTAATTAGAAATTTGTTATAGATGGGCTAACAAATATTTTTAATTTTTGGACGAATAGTTGACAGACATACCCGCATTTCTTCCTCCACTGAATTTAATTTTTCTCGTTTTATTTTTTATATTCGTAAGTACTGAAAACCCTTGTTCACAAAGATATGAGGTTGAGAACGGCAAAAGAATAGTCAATGCTTTTATAGATATTATTATTGAAAGCATTTATTTTCTTATATCGCTATGACGCAATACAATGCAATAGGTAATTTATGGAAAAACCGGGGCACGCCTAGTGGATACTCGAGGCACACCAGTGTGCCACGGCACCCAGTTTGAAAACTACTGGGCTAGTATATGTATAGCATTACAAATTAAATTATTTAATCATAATATTATACCTACATTGCTATAAATAAAATTAAGTACAATTTATTTAGAAATAATTGATAAAGCTGTAATTTTGCACACAGATAAAAACGCATAACGACTATATAAATTCCCTAGCGACTCGTACATGTAGAATTGATTTATTTTAACATTTTATAGCTTAAGAAACTAATACATTCAGTAATGGAATTATTCTCTTGCAGTCTTGCCAGGTCTAATTATATAGGGTACGCATTTTTAATTTCAAATTTTCGGGATTGACAATGGCCAATTGGGGGTCCAAACGCAATTTTTACCACTAAGTGTTGGTATATATTGGGTGCTCACAATCTCTACTCTCTGTCTCTCTACTTATGCTATATGTGTTTTCATTACGCTTAAAATAACCCAGATTTATTCATAGTAATCATAATAATTTAGTCACAAATACCGCACGAATGAGATACAAATAATACGATAGGGTGGTAAAATGTATTAATAATATTAAAAGTTTCCGAGCATCATTTTTATAATAAAGTTGTAATGCAATCCTGATTAAATATTACAATATCGATTTTGATTTAGTGCACAATGGACAGATTTACAGATTTAATGTGTTTAAATAATAATAGCAACAAAGTGAACATTCCTCCCCCCCTCCTCCACATTAACTAATTTAAAAGTTATTTTTTCAAACTTAGTTTGTTGGTTTAATAAATTAACTAGTTTAAATGACTGATGAAATAACTTAGCTGTTTCAGTTAATTTTAAAATAAACTAACAAGTTAATATTAAAAACTATTTTTAAATTTTTGGTTTCAATGTTATTTTACATTATAATTATTTAGGTTAGGATACTGGTTTTAAATAAAAAATAATCTAGTATATAAGTACACTATAGTAAAATAGTATGAATACTATAATTTCTGTTATGTTCCTGATAAAATAATATTGTATATAAATCGACACAAAACTGATCCTTATGTGATCCACATAATAATTAAAAAGTAGAAAAACTTTTTTTTTAATTTGAATTAAAAAAATTAAAGATTTTGTTTCATATCAGATTTAAACATAGCAATTTTAATTTGTTTTGTATTAACTACTTACTTTCCCACACTTGAACGTTAGTGTAATTTTTATACATTTTCCGTCTATTATAAATACTCTATTTCTTTAAAGGAATGATTGTTTTTAATTTTTTCGACAAATTTATTTTGGTGAACGTATTATCCTGACATACATATTATTTATAAATATATATATATATATATATATGATATATTATATCTGTTCAATCGATCTTGTTGTTCGGTTCCCTTTTATTTTTGACGTTCAGTTACAAATAATTGTTCTATCAAACATGATGAACTGGGACTAAAAATATGTCGAGTCTTAACTGATCGCCTAAAATATTAGCACAAGATGATGAATTACATACTATAGTTTTAAGAAAGATTGTATTTTAAAATTTTTTTTTACGGGCCAGAAACCCCGTAATCTAGGTAGATCAATAAAGTATAACTAAAATATAATAATTCTATTGAATCTATAATATACCTGGGTTACATGAATAAATTCATGTATATTAAATTAATTAAATAATAATAAATGATATTAAACGTATCAAAGGAGTTTACTAACTAATAATACAACAGATATTAAAACAAGAATAAAATAATAAAGTACATTCTTAAGAATGTTTCTAACATTTTTTAGTTGATAAGTACTTGTTAAAGCAATAGTATCACAGGTTCTCTGAATTTTATTTATAATATTATAACACTCAAATTACAAAACTCCAAAACATAGTATAAAAAAATAAAGAACGCAAAAGTATAATTATGACGATTGATGCAATAAAAAATTAATGAAAATGAAAAAGTGTATTAATTTCTTTGAATGCACCACTAGTATTTACTATACAATCTAAAATACGTGAAATTAATAAATGATATTTATTTGAAGACATATCTATCAAATTATGTTTAAAGGTGAATTGGGAAAGCGTTCTGGTTGTGAACATTTTCAATTTATCTGATTACAAAATAGTCTCTGGTATACATCTTATCTCCATCTATATTTATTTCTTCAATAAATTCAATGTATAAAATGAGCATTCTTGGTTTATTTACAATTTTAAATGTATAGGAACTATAAATAACATATTTCAACTGTAGATATTTTAAAAAGAAAATAATAAATACTATTCTTATGAAAACTTATGATATAACAATAACAATAATAATTTCTTGAAAAATAATAGGTAAATATCGTATTATAAATATAATAAAATATGCAATTGCGTGTAAAATTTAAATATTCAACCATGTAAATTAATCTGCAATTTAGACAGTCTTTTTTTATTCTTTTTATTACTCTATTTCTTACTTATTTCAGAGATTGATGTATTATTTCTTATTATTATTATTATTCATTATTTATTATTTTATTATTAATCTAATATACATAAATCTCGTGTCACAATGGAAATTATATGTCGCCAACTCCTCCGAAACGGCTTAACCGATTTTCATAAAATTTTGTGTGTATATTCAGTAGTTCTGAGAGAGTAATTTTAACTATTTTTCATACCTATCCCTATGTGTGGTTCACCACAAATGTTTTTGAATGTTTAACGTGTTAATTGTATACCTATATATATAGACGGTGGCCGGTGTAGAGTCTCCTGCAACTACCTACAACGGCTACAACCTGACATTTTGTCCGTTTGTATCGGCGTGTAGATACCTATGATTGTTTCAAGAAGTTTATCGATAGAAATAATATTGCGTACCGCGTGTACACCAACACTATGTACACCGTAATATTACACGATTATTGAAAAAATAACACATATTTTGATAATAATATTAATTATCTCTATGAAAATTAAAGACTAAATCATTATATTTTTAACGTAACTAGTTTACATGTTACCAGTTTTCACTTTTTTTACTCTCCTGCACATTTTACATTTTTGAGATACGACTTATTACTTGCCCATCGACGATATATTATGTGAAAAATTGGTAAAATAATTTCACTTTCAGTATATTGTTTTCCAGCATTAAGTACTTCAATTTGATCGATTTGTGTGTTAATGCCAGTAGAACGCAAAGGGTATGATTTAGCCCATCCAACGACTAAAACTACTGCCACGCGAGATATAATAGGATAATGAAGATATACGAGTACATGTGAACGTTGCGCGATTGCTGGAGACACAAGCTGGAAAAAATCAAAAAAGACGATTAAAAAGGCGTCAATTCGTATTTGACACACGCAGAGAAAATAACCGACAATGCCAACAAGTACATCGAGCATTTACATCCAATTCATTTCTTCGTATAGCATTCGAATATTATATTAAATATTACGCTCATTCGAAAGTATGTGTTGCATGCCAGGAAAAGCGCAACTATCGGAAATAAAAATACCTCTTTTGAACTATTGAAGGGTTTATACTTATATACATATATATATATATATATATAATATATAGGCCGTCATCGTTCACACTTATAATTTGAAATTAACGCTATATGTGATTTTTTAATCATTAAATTAATAAACATAACTTGAAATAATATCACGGTCACGCTAATTCATCATGTTAAAATTTAAATTGGTAACATGCCCGTCAAAATGATCCCAACCCCAACATAGTTTCTGTGGGATGATGGAAAGTGAAAAAATATGAAATTCCATCGAATATTTTCGTATTTTGTTTTTTGTATACTCGTACAATTTAATAATTTTTACTATTTAGATTCTGAGCTACTTGTTTTACTTAAATTTTTTACATGTATGTAAAAATTTTTTCACGTAGACCAAAATTTATTCTTAAAGTTTTACGTATAGCATTTTTATAGTTATTAAATGTTATCCAGATGACAATTTAAATGGCTATTTTTTTCAAAGTAGTTTTCCTATAAATAATATGAAAAAACTACTGAAGAATTGCAATGAATATATGCAAAAAGTGGTATAATGTAGTTTCATTGAAAAATACCCAAGGAATAAAAGTTCCATGACGTGAGGTTGTGAATAGTCGTCCATCAATTTCAATTTTAAAAGGAAGGGGAACTTTTGCTAGTTAAGGGTTGGAGATCTCCACGAAAAAAATACATCATCACATCTTATATAATGGTGCTATCTAATAAAATTTAAGATGTCTACCTACGCCAGGTTATCGCAAATATATGTATCCTACCTGTCAGCTGTCAATATTATGTTTGAACACTTTGAACTGTCTCTTATAGACGATATATTAAACGTATATTAATATTATAAATTTACATTTAATTGCATAATAATATAATGTGTATTCGTTGAAAATAAATTTACAATATTTTATTGTTGATATTTGATACTATAGAGAACCTGTTAAAAAAAATTTTATTTAATAGAGATACCTTTATGTAATTATACAGCACATAAAACAAAACGTGTACACAATAATAAACCTCGACAATTTTAAACCCAGCCAGATTGGACAATTAAAACGAATATTCATCAAACCGTATATTTTATTTTTAAAAATGTAGATATATATAAAAATTTGACTATAAAAAAAGATGCACTTTGGAAGTATGCATTAATTAAATTAAACGTGCAGTCAAACGCACAATGTTCGTCATGCAATGTTGAACGGTGACAATAATTATATCGCTCAATTTTTTTTCGATGTATACTTCCTTTTATAATAAACCCTATAAATTATTTCAGGGATATTTATGTTTTTTATTATATTTCAAACCAAAAACAATTTTAAACATATCATCTTTATTGATTTTTACATAATTTTTATGCCAATACAAACGATTATAAAAAACAATAAACACTGCGCCCATACAATGAGTACCATCGAAATACTAAAATAACATCAATTTTATTCTAAATAAAAACACTTATGGCAATAATTACTTGGTAATGATTTATGACAATTAATAATTTAATTCAGTAAATAACGTAATCATCGGAAAAAACAAATATCGGAAAACAATATATGCGCCTATGTGGGACGAGTTAGTTTAATAATGAGAGTAAATTCACCTACCTATTATGAAACAAGTTTCGTGATAGGGGAATTTATTTAATTTGAAATAAACGGTGTGAATCACTGAACTACATAATATTATACAATTTAGTAATAATAAATTATACAAATATTTCTGCTATTAGCAGCTTAGCTTAGTTTTCTTGAAATATTGTATGAAATTGTCCCGACGGTTTCGATCTCTGAAGCATGTACCACACACATCAGCCAAATATTTTATGTCTCGTATTGTAATTAAATTTGTATTTATGATTGTTAGTGTTTTTTTTAATAAACATTTAAGTTCGAATTTTGACAAAATACGTTAAAATCACGAAAATTTTGAATTTATTTTGAGTTAAAAATTCTTAAAAATGTATCTTTATAAATCTAAAGTTTGTAAATTCAATACAAGATTCTTCATGAGTTTGTCTACTTTTATCAAATAAAAATGTTTACTGAAAAGTCAAAGAATTCAATTTTTAAAATATTGATACTAATCCTCTAAATTTAAATTTAATAATTTAATATAGAAATTATTAATTATAATATACTATTAATATACAATAATTTTATAACTTTTAAGCTTTAGCTTAATTTAAATCTAATTAAATAATAATTCCTAGCTCAAATAAAATCACTATTAATAGGTACAACTAACACATTAACTATAAATTAATTAAATCTTAAACATTTGTAAAAATGTATAATATTCTAAGTTTTCTTTATTGTAACATTCCTATAACATTTTGTTGAAGTTTCATGTTTTTATAATTTGATTGATAAATAATTTTAATTTTAATTAAATAACACATTTTAGTAATAAATCTAGTTTACTATTTATATTTTCATAGTTTGTAAAAATTATTACTTAAATATGGGAATGTAATAATCATAACTATAGTCTATAACATGACAAATAAACATATTCTTTAAAATTCTCTATAAATATAAACACTGTACAGTTGTACACAAACAAAACAAATGAAACATTTAAAATTTGGATATACGTCAATTCACCGTAGCTAAATTCATCGCGCGTCAAATGATCGCGGTCAATTCATAGCATCATGTCAATTTATCGTGGTCGCAATTAATCGCACGTCAATTTATTGCCAAATCTTATTATAAATTTATAATATTTTATTATTTAAATAATCACGAAAAATCACAAAAACATTAATCACAATAAATATTGTTTGTCGTTTACATAATATACATTATTTACAAAATTTACAATTGCAATTGAAAATTATGAGCTATTCCTTGTAAATAGTCGTCGATAGATCTATTTTCAAAATCATAGCATATTTGCTTAAGACGTTGAGCTTTATCTTGATACTTTTTTTTTGCTGGTGGACATTCTCCAGCTATATATTGTTCAATTTTTATTTTATTCGTGTTTTCCTCTTTTTTCAATGCTAATATAAATTTCCATATACTTGGATGACATTGATTTAAGATCGATGTAAAACAATTGTGCCATCCTTCAACAGCATTATTTGTTCTTGGTAAATCCTCAGAAACCAACGAATAGCAGTTCCAAATCGAAATTTTAAAAGTAGGGGATCGCCTTTTTTGTCGCCTGTCAGTACGTCCTATCCAAGTATCCTCAAAATAATTAAGAATTGGTGATAGTAGTTCGTCATTTTCAATAAAGTATTTGGTGTCCAACAATTTTTCATAAGACTCAATAACCTTATTTACTGGTACATAAGCTAAGCTTGGTAGTTTACGAATCTGTAGCGCAAAAGTTACGTCATCTATATATTTTTTTTGGAGGCCTGCGGCTTGAATTTGTCGCCAAATACATTGCGACAAATGAATGAAACAACCTTTTAGTTTTGCTTCAGGAAATTCAGAAGTTATTGCATTCATTGTACCTTTTTCAAAGTCGACCATAATTATCTTAGGACTTAGATCAGGCTCAATTGTTTTTAGTGCTTGAAACATACGTTTATAGGTGTTTTCTTTTTTATTTGGCAATAAGATGTAAACAGACGGTAACACATTAGAATACTGAACAGCGTGAATTGTATATAATTGATAAAATAATGATGGTGCACTAGAAAATGTGCCATCACAAAACCAATTGTCGCATTGTGTCATAAGATACAATAAACGTGTTGTTGAAAAAATTAAAATTCGTTCAGTATTAATACCACTATCATATTGCAAAAAAAGATTTCCATCTATGGTTTTTGTCATTTCATCGGGTATGATAAAATTTAAGTCTGTCGGGTCGTTGGGCAACTGTAATTTTTGCTTACGTACACGTTGAATAGTACGTTTAAGTATATTTATATTAGGTAACTGCCCAGACGATTCAATAGGAATTTGATTAAGTGCTGAACCTATTACCGATTGTGTACTCATATCACTATTATTACTGGCTATATCTTTTAGTTTATTAAGTGTTTTTTTTACCTGAATTTCTGATGAACTTGGAACGTGGTTATGGTCAGTGTTTTTTAATATTTTCCCTTCGCTTAGGTGAAGTCGTCCGCGACATTTATTTTTATAATACTGATTACATTTCCATATTGATTTCGTGTCATTTTCTTTTTCTTTTAAAAAAATGTGGCCATCGTAGCAAAGCATATCCTTCCCTTTCTCAGTTTTTAGCATTTGAAAAGTCATAATAGAATAATATTTTATTATAATAATAAATTAGCGTACTCGATAAATACACGACGGGTAAAATGACGATTTGACAGTAGTTGTCATAAGACTGAGTCTAGCATTAGCAGAGATCATTAGAGTTCAAAAATCATAAAAACGATAACACGCGATAAATTGTCGCGCAATTTATTTATAACGCGATAAATTGACGTTGCGATAAAATGACCACGGTGAATTGACGCACGATGCATTTAGCCGCGATGAAATGACGTGACACCTTAAAATTTATATTAAAATTAAAACTAAAGAATTAAATTAAAAAATTGTTTGACAAATTGTATCAACTAACACACAATATTCAATTTTCGACTGTTTGCAATAATGCATAGTGGCTAATGCCATTATTAAAACAACCAGCCTTCGAAGCTTGTGTGGTGCTCCTGGTGGATTTTATTTTAACTGAAAATTGCTGTCAAAATCGCCTGACCAAGCCAAGTGCTATCGCCTTTATCTTCTCTACATCGTGGTATCTATATTATGTTTATAATTTATATTATCATGCATGCGCGGAAATAATTATTACATAAACGACATTGTTATGCAGTACCTGGCCCCTGAGCCCTACAAAAAGCCGTGTTCATCACGTCGTTGTCGCAACTGGCTGTCCATCAGCACGCTCTGACAGAGTAACCTGTTCGGTGAAATTTAATAATGTATATAAAACCAGCCCCATTACAAGACTGACCAGCTCCCTCAGCTCAACATTTCACGCCACCATGACCGACGACCGGACAAAGCCACCAACGACGAAGTAATTTTTTCAACGACCGCCGACTTGGTGTCACGTCTGCCCATCGCGTTTCCTGGAATTTCGACGCATTCATACCACACCCACGTGATTGCCTGTGGATTTTTTTTCTCATTCTTATTACCGTTTCGTCATACCGGTAATCGTATTATATCACGTAGTAAAAATAATAACCATGATTGCCAAATACAATAACATTGCTGGCCCCGTGTTGGGCGAACCTACACCAACGCAACAACATGCCGTGTATCATCTCAAGCCACCCAGTCGTCTTATGCAATGTTTGCATTTCTCCTCTCGTTCCTTTAATGGCTCATCCCACACCGATCTTTCCTTTATTCATTTTAAGCGTTCCCGAATTCTCAAATAACACCACTACTGTACGGGGAAGTCTTCACCATCATCGCAAAATTCCGTCAAAGCTCCGGTCACCTCGTGGCTAGTGTCTCGAACTAAACGCAGCATCCACAAACGAAGCCCACTGGAACCGGAGGATTCTGATGCAGAGATTGTGCAGGTGTGGGTGGGTAGTCTCTTTATATTGGGTGTCATTCAGGCCCTCTTAAGTATTATTATTCAGCCTTTTTACCATGTGCCCATATTATTATTCGGTTGTGCACTTGACATGTGCCAAGATTATTATCATATATATTTCTCCTTTTTTTTTGTGCATTTTCCATGTGCCAAAATTGTATTTGTTGCGATTGTTTTTTCCTGTGGCATACAACAATCGTAATCAAACCTCAACGACCGCCAGAAGTCTGACCGGAAGAAGTCAACCTAACCTAACTAGCTGCGAGTCGCTGTCAGAGCCAAGTCTTCACCGTACCGTTCCGTTGTGTGACGAGCCGCCGTCAGAGCTGAGCCCGTAAACGCTATCATCGTCAGATCAAGTCCAGGATAACCAACCGTGAATTATATGTCATTGGATTATCACCCTTTATATGTGAATCCCCGATAAAATCTTTTTATTGTAAACTCATCAGAGTATAAATTAAAAGAAAAAACTGTTATACCAATTAATAACATGGATCATATATTTATTATAAAGAATAAAGTTGATAAAATTGACAGCATAACCTTTAGTATCATTACAATATATTTATATGGAAATAATATAAGGAAAATTAATACTGAATGCCAACGAGTTCATTTTCACGAGACGATATCGCATCTAGCGTGGGTGCCGTATCAAGTTCTACATACATATATATGTATGTATTTTATACTTTGTTATCAAAACAATGATCATTGAGAAACATGTATATACATTGCTTAAGTCATAACACAAACTTTTTATTTTTATTTTAACTCGTTAGAATACGACGTTTTCTTCGTAAAATTGTTATTATTATTTATAGTTTTTCCTACCTGCAAACTTCTTTGTACAACATATAGTATCATACAAGGATGAAGTATTTTATAAACTCTACTTTGTAGTATAAATATAAAATGAGCTAAATCTATGATGTATAGAATTGCAGAGAGTCCAAAGATCACGATCAGTATTATACACATTGGGCGTATTAATCGTCTGCTGACCACTTCAACATTTCCTAAAAAAAATATCGGAATTTTTCAAAGTGGCAAAAGTTTTCCCACTACATTATAATATATTTATTTGCCTGTGATTTACCGTAGTGGGGGAAACCACTAGTAACTTAGAGATTAAATGGATTACAGCCGTGAAATAGTGTACTGTAAACTTTCTAAGTCCACGTGGTTTAACAGTTATGTTATTTATATATTAGGTTTTGGAATGTACACTTCTCCCAAGTACAGGATAAATGACAATGTTTTTACTACATGACTGAAATTAATTTAAGTAATCTTATGTTAATGCACGTTTTTGACGTCATCCAGAATTTAATATCCATAAAATTTCTCATTAAGGCTGACAGGTTTTTATATTTTTGAAAAATAATTACAACTGATATAATTTTGTATCTTAAGTGTAAAACTTCATCGCACATAAATACGAGTACATAACGAATCTCAATTGATGTTAAACAAAACCCATTACATAACAAGTGTATAAACAACTATAGCAATCTAAATCGACTAGTTCCGTTACTATTACATGTGAGGGGTAAAAAAAAATGTTAGAATTAAATTTTAAAATGTATTTTGAAGCATTTTTAAATATATTTAATAATTTAAAAAAATATAATAAATAAGTCCCACTATCGGTTACGATTACTTGAAAAATGTATGTGTAAAACTGATATATTACATTTAGCTGAAATTTTACAAGATCCAGCTGAACTACAATTGCATTATAAATCGACTCCACAGCTTATATATAACATATTAAAGTTAACCGATTATAAATTATAAAATTTTCATTTTATGATTTTATTTGGTAGCTACAGATATTATTTTAGTGTAGTCTTCTATGATAACGTATGAACTCAAATTAAATTAACTTCCATATTGTAGTATTATAATAATATATATAAACGTACTTGCACTATTCGTAGAAACGTAGACACGCAAATAAATAATAAGCTACTAAATATCAGCTTAAATAGGGGAAATTAATTTTCCCCGAAACCATCTATAAATTGAAAGTTTCTAAGGATGATTAAATAATTTCCATCTTTGCCATATGTCATTTGAACTTAAATCCTATAAAAATTAAACTCAAATCACGTTTAATTCAGCTAACTAAAAAGTAGGTCTTATAATAGTTATCAGTACTTCAGTATCCATTTGTAATCAATTAAAAAGTATCAATCGATAACTAAAAAAATTTTAAGTTTTAAGTACTTGGAGTAATAATTGCTTACTTACGAGTTACGGTTGCTATTAATTGTGTCAGACACTCAAGTACAGCTTCAAATGCCAATTTATTCAAATATAATATATAAAATAATAAATATCTAAAATATTAATAGTCAATAAGTTTAATTGTATGTTAGTAAAAATATATTCTTCACATCGCTCTACATAAAAAAGTGTTTTAAAAACTTCAAATAGACCAATATTTAAAAATAGGATTGAAGATGTGGAGTTTTTTTAATTAAACGTTTAAACTTAATCTAGTCTATAATATTATAATAGATTAAAAATCTTTTATTGTTAAAAATATCAATTAGCATGCCTGGTCGAAACAAAAAAAAACATTGCATTCATGTGGGTCCCATCTCACACCGGAATTATAGGGAATGAAAAAGCAGACAAACATGCCGAACTGGCAACGAAAACCATCCTTAACCCTACAATAAACAACATATCCAGCATCGACATCAAAAACTCTATAAACCTGAAAATCCTCTCATCTTGGCAAAACTACTGGAACTCAATAACATTGTCTAACAAACTCAAAAATATTAAAAAAACAATCAAAAAATGGAACACCCCCCCAAATCTCAACCGACGCCAAGACATTGCAATCACCCGCACCAGAATCGGACACTCTTTCCTCACTCACTCATACCTAATCAGTAAAGAACCTCAACCAATTTGTGAACCCTGTCACACCGCACTAACCGTCAAGCACATAATAGAAGAGTGCCCACAATACTCCCAAATTCGCACCGAACTCAACATGCCACCCACCATAGCAGAAGCACTTGGCGAAAATCAATCAAACAAAATACTAACCTTTTTAAACATCACAAATATTATAAAAAAAATTGTAATAATAAAATATGTATATACTATGTAATAACTAATCTTAAGAAAAATACCATGTAATAATTTAATGTCAGGCTAATAACCTATGTTGTTGATGCCTTTTCTTTAAATAAAAAAAAAAAAAAAAAAAAAAAAAATATCAATTTATTGTTAACCTGATTTTTTACTGATTTATTTTAACGTCTTAATTTTTGCTTTTCAGTTAGAACGTACCTGGTTTTGTTTAAATTAAAAAACATCTTTATCTTTTCCCCGTAATTAAAAATATATAACACTTTGTTAATATAATTATAATTTACAATAATATTATAGTTATCCAAACTGTTAATTAAATTTACATAATTTAGAATAATATCAACATATAATAATAATAATTAATTAAATAGATTCATTAAGGAAATACAGGGTTCTGGGTTATAGAGTTATTAATATAATTGTATACAGACAGTAATATAAACTCGTAGGTATACCTTCTCAAATAATAATTGTATAATAGCCAATACCTATTCAAAACGGCATTTTGAGAATCACATAACATTATACTTTGAACAATGACCTTGGCCATCCTTTCTTAATACACCTCTAAAAATGTTAATACGGTGTTATATTTTAATTAATTAAAAATATAATTATCATACATTGTAGTTAGTAATATAAATTGATGATTTTATTTTGTAAAAAATGTATGAACGTACTTCAATTGATCATACATTTAAAAAAAAAAATTAAGTAATTTTTCAATCTATATAACAGCGTACATTATTTACTACTGTTATTTATGCTCATAATTCGCAATTATCTGAACCAAACTGAATAATTATTCTTATCAACTTTAAATCCAGTTTTGGTTTTTGAAATTAACTGTAATACTTACTTTACTACTAACTAGTGTTTCTATTACAGTTAATTTTTAGCAATTGTTTTAACCAACTATTTACATGCATTCTTTCATCAGCCCGTGTCATATATTATACAGGGTGATTCTTTTATCAAACAACACTTATATGGTGTTTGTGTGTAAATACCACCTAACATACACCGATACACCTATAACACACAAACACCACCCAACTTTGGGAGGCTATATTTTGTAAACGGATTAATAAAAATGAAAACTTAAACGTGAAAATTCATTGAAAAAATAGCTTTTTTAGTTTATGAAATTTTAAGTATAGGTTGTAATTTGAAAATCAAAAGTTGATAATGGTTTACCTGATAAATATAAGAGTGAAAATATTTAAAAAGTATATAGTTCTAGAACAAGATTGATCTAAAATTTTGAAGAAAAAAAAATTTGAAAAAATGCAATAGTTTTTGAAATAATGAGTGTTATTTGATAAAAGAATCACCCTGTAGTTATATTATTAGTTTAATTTTTTATTTTTTTTATTATGTATTATTATGAACAGGTACTTGAAAAAATATTAGATGGTACGAACATCAAACAGTGTACAAATATAGATAGTATGATTATCTCACCGATTAATTACATTTTTATAAAATTGATTTTAATAAAATATAGGTATTAAAATTTTAAGTTAACTATTTTAAAATTAAATTCTATCTATATAAGCTATGCATATTAAAAAAGTTGATTAAATCGATAAAAACCTATAAACGAATTTATATAATTATACAAATAATATTTTATTTTTATACTATCAATGTTTACTATACATAACTTAAATACCATTATAATATCGCATTTTTAAATATTTTAGTTATGAAAACAGGTAATAATATGTATACAGAATAACCTCGTATAGATATCAACAGTAAATAATAATATAGGTACGTGATTATAATAAATACTAATAATGCTACACGTTTCCCTTTTGGTAATATTGAGAAGACCAATGTATACTTAGGATAATCTTGATAATTTAATTATATTCGTCGTAATATGAAAATATGCAATAGAATAACAAATATTATACTTTATACATTGAATACTTAAACATGTATTTTGGCCTAATAATTAATATTTATTTATTTAATTCATAAAAAAATATTCAACAATGGATATGGAAGTTTTTCATTTGGCTAATCAACATAGTTATAACCCAAAATATTCTCGCTGTCCAAATCAATATTAAGTGTACATTCATTTTAAATAGAATATTTTAGTTTATTTTTTCAGAAAGAGGAGTCGGCTATATAAAATCAAAACTTAATTGTCTTCTTCAAGTTATGTATTTTTATTACAAGTCATCCAACGTTCAAACAATAAGTTTTCAATCATATTAGCTATGTTGATATTGAATTAATTTTGAAAATATTTACCTTTATAATACGGCTATCATATCGGCTATTATACCGGTAAGTAAAACTAAAACCTAACTTAAATTTTTCAATGTTTGTTAATAAACAGTATCCGTACGTATCAACCATATTAGCCAACACTTTATTATCACTATCATGAAATATTATCAAAACCTTAGATCATATACAATAATATAAAATTGATCTAAGATCAAAACATTCAAATCGTTAACCACTGAGACAGATTATCATAATAGTGTTAACAGTGAAGATATCGTTCAAAAGCTATCTACAACACGCTACTCCCCGATGTACCGAAATTGCCTATACATTGCGCCAGTTATTGAATATTAAAACCCTTTCGGGATTTCAGGAATAACAAGTATTGTTATCTAACCGGAAATTTTAGCATCATATTTCGATTTTTATGTGAACTTTTTTTTACCAAGAACACATTTGAATAAAAAAAAAATCAAATTTTTAAATAATATCAACATTGGTCGTAATACCTAATATTTTTTTTTATAATCAATAATATCAGATCAAATTTAAAGATCTTAACACATTTCAAACATCTTTAAATATAAATTAAGTTTTTTGACTATAATTAATTAATATACCTTTCAAGAATTTATCTTATTAAATAAAATATATTATACCTAATTACAATAAACATATTATATAATTTTGTAAGAGTAATAACTAATAACGTACAAATATAACACGATTAGAACGTCATAACATTAATCTAAAGTAATAACAAATAAAAAGTAAAATGCCAATTATTATTGTTACGTAACCAAACAATTATTCTACTCCGAAGGATTCCAAACTCATAAACACAATATCGAACAGTGCAGCTATATTTGAAAGAAGTTATGTGTAGATCTCTCCTACCCCCTATCCATAGGTCATAAGTGTTGATTTTGATTTTATTACGTATTTTTAATCATATCAACAATAATACTATTTTTTTTTTTATTATTATTATTATTAAAGAATAAGGCTTCAACATAATAATAATAATAATAATAAACTATTTATAAATGAGCATTTTTTTTAATTCAATTTAAGCCAACAACACTGGATAATCTGTGTGAATATTACTACTCCATAAATAAGCGTTTAATAAAACTAAAAAATAAATATTATTGTTGAAAAATAATCCAATAAGTTGAATACTCTAAGATGTGGAGGTGAAGTCCTCCGTACCAAGAGTTATATTTGAAAAAAAATGTGATACTCTTATCCTCCTGATCGGGTTTTAGAAACACCACTGCTGATACCTATCCAAATTACGGTTTGTGAGTACAAATATATCAATAGGTATTTCTAACCATGTTGTGCTATGTGTCGAAATCTTATTTTCAGAAACCGTTAGTATTCGAACGGGTTATACAATTTATTATATTCTAACGACATGTATATATAGCTCATACGAATATGCAACACACGTACAGGATCCCTGTATAGTTGAATTCGAAAATATTCATAATAATATTATATGCATGGTAAAATACGTATACGTAGTCCCACGACCAATAAAATCGCACAACCATGTCACTGCAGCTGCCACATTATATTACACCTATAATAACTAACGTTATCGTGTTTTGTATTTTGCATAGGTATTTCGTTATATATTATTACATGACATACATTTTGAAAATACATGACCTTCAAAAGTATATTATTACACAAAATATAAAACACTTAAGTATAAAAGTTCCATTAAAAAAAATTATACATGTTTGTAATATAATGTATTAAATGACTTATTTATAAAACACTAAGTATAATTTAAATATTATATTATTTTTGTGAAATATTACGCCATATATTCTATGCCTATGTATTTTTGATATTTTTCAACTGCTATTGTAACAATGTGTTAGGTGTCTTGAATTAAATTTTCAAACCTTTCTACCCAACAAATAAATTTTTATTGATACTCATAGAAAAAAAAACTAAAAAAGTTAGTTAGTCAAAATTTGAACCTTAAATGCTTAGTAAAAAAAAATCGTGCCTACGAATTTTTAATATTAGATTCTGAACGAAGTGATGAATGTATTGATTTTACAATGATGTGTGTTTTTTTTTTGTTTTTTTTTTTTTGTGTCTGTGTACAGCATAACTAGTCGAAATAATGCTTCGATTTCAAACTTTGGGGGTGGTTTCCGATGTAAAATTGAAGATCCTTGGTGCATTATAGAGGTAAAAAGTAAACATTTTCCAACAGTTTTCAAAAAAATCGAGAAAAACAAAAAAAAAATGACAGAAAAACGGGAATTTTTACGCAAAATCAGTTTTCGACCAAATCGATTTTTTTATATGGTTGTAATTCAAAAAATAATCACTTTAAATACTTGAAATTTTCACCAAATGTTTATGTTAGTGTTCTCTATATACAGTTTAATTTTCAAAAATTTTTGACTTTTTTTGAGTTATTTATAGACCACTGAAATTTACACTTTTTTTGAGAATTTTTTTTTGAAGTGTCGGTAAAAAAATGTTGGACGACCAAAAAAACTTGAAAATTTAATACAAGGTTCCTTATGAGTTTTTCTTATTGTAGCTAAAAAAAAATTAAAAATCGAAGTCACAATTTTTTTTAATAAGCTTTTATAGTTCAAAATTTTACGAAATCTGTCGAAAACGCGAAAATTTGCAAGTAATTTTGAAGTTGAAAAATCATAAAATTTTTGCGTTTATAACTAAGGATTAAAAATACAACACTAAGTTCTCCATAAGTTTTCCTTCAAGTAGCTATAGAGAAAACTCGAAGTATCATTATAGAAAAAATTTTAAGTGCGTTTGAATTTTAAATTTTTACGAAATAGCGTAACGATAACGATTTATCCTGAAACGATTTTAAATATTTGTTATTATTCAAAAAGTATAAGTCCTAGATACTTGAACATTTTACCAGTTATTAGGATTGGTATTTTCTTTACATGATTAAATTTTCAAAATATTTTGACTTTTTTTGAGATATTTATAGACGACTGAAATTTTCAATTTGTCTGAAAATTTTTTTTTGAAGTGTCGATAAAATTTTTTTGGCCCTATCAAAATACTTGAAAATTTAATACAAAGTTCCTCATAAGTTATTCTTAAAGTGAATAAAAAATTATAAGGATACATAGGCATAATTTTTTTTTATTAGCATTTGAAGTTCAAATATTGACAAAAATTCGTCAAAACCATGAATATTTTTTTTTTGTGTTTGTCATTACGTTTTGGGGCAGTAAAATTGCTTTGACTTGTAACTTCAGTACCTTGTTAAACCAGAAAGTGAATCTAGTTGATACTTTGGGGGATAAAAAGTAAAAAATTCTTAATATTTTTCTAAATAATCGGGATAAACAAACTAAAAATTAACGGAAAAACAGGAAATTTTACCTACAATCAGTTTTCGACAAAATCGATTTTGATTTTCGATGTAACTTTAAAACGAACGACCATTGATACATGCAATTTTCACTGAATGTTTATATAAGTACCTATATTCTATCCACCATGAAATTTTTAAAAATTTTGACTTAAGTTTAACTATTCATAGGTATATGCAATTTTCGATCATGATTAGTTTTTTTAAAATTAATATCGATAACATTTTTATTTTGTGGGTAGAAAATATTGAAGATTTAATACAAGGCTCTTAACATATTGTTACAATAGCAGTTGAAAAATAAAATAAATTCATAGTCACAATTTTTTTTTATAAGCATTAAAATTTTGAATTTTGATAAAATACGTAAAAATCACAAAAATTCACAAATTGTTTTAAGCTAGAAATTCAAAAAAATTTTTTTTTTAATCTAAGATTTGAAAATTTAATACAAGATTCCTTACAAATTTTTCAATCTTTATCACAAAAAAAAATGTCCACCGGAAATTCAAATTAAATTTTTATTAGCATTTGAATTTCAAATATTGACAAAAATTCGTCAAAACCATGAATATTTGCGAATTATTTTGTAGTTCAAAATTCATAATATTGTTTGTATTTATATCTAAGGTTATAAAATTTAACACCGAGTTTCCCATAAGTTTTGCTTCAAATAGCTATAGAGAAAATTTGAAGCGTCATTATAGGAAAAATGATTTGAGCGTTAGAGTTTTAAATTTTTATGAAATCGCGTAATGATAACGATTTATCCTCAAACCAGGTATATGTATATCTATGATAATATAAGTTATTATGAATTATGATAACTACATGCAATGTTTTTGGAAAAATTGATTAACCATGCCTTATGCAAAATGCGTCCTAATTGAAAAATAAAATATTTGTTTCAAAATAGAATATATCCTAGACTGACAAATCATCTTCGTTCAGAATCGTTTTTCGTATACAATGATACCTATCATTGCATTCAAATTTAATCCCATCCATTACAGTAACGTACTGTACATCATAGCGACATCCACGACTTACCCGCTTTTTTTTTTAACTGCTATTATAAAAATATGTCAGGAGTCTTGTAATAAATTTTCAAGCTTTTCTACCGAACAAATAATTTTTTATCGATATTTATAGAAAAAAAAACTAAAAAAGTTTAAAAATTAAAATGTCAGTAAACAGCTCAAAACAAACCAAAATTTTATCAAATATAGAAAATGGTTATATAAACATTCAGTGAAAATTTCAAGTATTTGCGTTATTTTTTTTAGGGTTACACCAAAATAAGAAAATCGCTAAATGAAATTGCATGGTGGATAGAACATATTTATTTAAACATTCGGTGAAAATATTAGGTTATTTTTATTTTTAGTTACATCAAATACAAAAATCGATTTTGTCGAAAACTGATTGTGCGTATAAATTCTCGTTTTTCCCTAAATTTTTAGCTTGTTTATCCCGATTATTAGGAAAAATATTAAGAATTTTTTACTTTTGACCACCCAAAGTACTAACTAGATTCACTTTCTGATCGAACGAGGCACTGAAGTCGAAAATCGAAGCACTTTTACTAACCCAAAACGTGATGAAAGACACAATAAAAAAACACACATCATGGTAAAATCAATACATTCCTCGTTCCGCTCAGAATCTAAAATATTTTCAACAACTATGATGTGTTTCCAAGCATCAGCCCCTACTCACTCCTACATACAATAAAGTAACAAATTCTCATACTATTTGACGTTCTTAAATACTATTATTTTATTGGATGATCATTTATGTAGCTGTTTGACAATGTCCCTTGTCTACCCATATAAGACAAATTGGGCAAGCATATTAAGTAATAACATTATCAATAAAAATTAATTTCTTTCACCCAACTTTTATACTTGACCGTTTAAGTTTTCAGTTTAGTGAACGTTAGTTTCTAATGATTCAGAAGTCGTTTATTTGAAATATTTTAGTTAAAATAATTTTAATTAGATCTATGCTAAACAAGAATACAAAAAAAAAAAAAATAAAACTCATTATTATATTGTAGGGGAAGATAGCCTGGTGACAGTTTTGTTAATTTTAACCAATTTAATGAACAAAAGCGCATTTAAAAAACATTTTTTATAAAATTACCAAAAATATCTATTATAAACAAATCAAAATTAAAAACACAAAAATTAAAAATTATAGGGTGTCTGTGTCACCATGAATACTGGTACGTTAATTTTTTTTTAAACAAATAAATATAATATAATTTTTAGTGCATATTTTATAACATGATGAATTGTTATATCAAATAAAAAAAAGCGGGTAAGTCGTGTATGTCGCTCTGCTGTACAGTAGGTTACAAGTGGGTTACTGTAATGGATGGAATTAAATTTGAATCCAATGATATTATATCATTGTATACAAAAAACGATTCTGAGCGAAGACGTTTATCTGTCTAGGATATATTATAGATTATTAAAAATTTTCAAATCTTGGATTTAAAAAGAAAAATTTTTATGAATTTCTAGTTTGAAATAATTTGCGAATTTTCGTGATTTTTACATATGTTGTCAAAATTTAAAATTTGAATGCTTGTAAAAAAAAATTGTGACTACGCATTTCTTTTATTTTTCAATTTTTATTGTAAAAATATATTATGAGCCTTGTATTAAATTTTCAAATCTTAGATATAAAAAGAAAATTTTTTATGAATTTCTAGCTTAAAATAATTTCTGTATTTTCGTGATTTTTACATAATATGTTGTAAAAATTCAAACTTTGAATGCTTATAAAAAAAAAATTGTGACTATGTATTTCTTTTATTTTTCAACTTCTATTGTAAAAATATGTTAGGAGCCTTGTATTAAATTTTCAAATCTTAGAATTAAAAAGAAAAACTTTTATGAATTTCTATCTAAGATAATTTGAACATTGCCGTAATTTTTACGTATTTAGTCAAAATTTGAACTTTAAATGCTTATAAAAAAAAATCGTGCCTACGAATTTTTAATATTTTTTAACTTCTATTGTTACAATGTGTTAGAAGCCTTGTATTAAATTTTCAAGCTTTTTTACCGAACAAATAAATTTTTATCGATATTTATAGAAAAAAAACTAAAAAATTTGAAAAATTAAAATGTCAGTAAACAGCTCAAAACAAATCTAAATATTTTGAAAATTTTATCAAATATATAAAACGCCTATTTAAACATTCAGTCAAAATTTCAAGTATCTGCGGTAATTTGTTTTAGAGTTACACAAAATAAGGAAATCGCTAAAAATGAAAATCCAATGTTATAAAAATTTAAATTTCAAATGCTCATAAAAATTTAATTTGAATTTCCGGTGGAATTTTTATTTGTGATAAAGATTGAAAAACTTGTAAGGAATCTTGTATTAAATTTTTAAATCTTAGATTTAAAAAGAAAATTTTTTATGAATTTCTAGCTTAAAATAATTTGTGAAATTTCGTGATTTTTACGTATTTTGTCAAAATTCAAACTTTGAATGCTTATAAAAAAAAATTGTGACTATGAATTTATTTTATTTTTCAACAGTTATTATAACAATATGTTAAGAGCCTTGTATTAAATTTTCAAGCTTTTCTGCCTAACAAATAAATTTTTATCGATATTAATTTAAAAAAAACTAATAATGATCGAAAATTTGAAATGCCTATGAATAGTAAACTTAAGTCTTAATATTTTGAAAATTGCATGGGGAATAGAATATATTTATATAAATATTCGGTGAAAATTTCATGTATCTATGGTCTATCGTTTTAAAGTTACTTCAAAAACCAAAATCGATTTTGTCGAAAAATGAGTGTGCGTAAAATTTCCCGTTTTTCCCTTAATTTTTAGTTTGTTTTTCTCGATTATTTAGAGTAGAGTAGAAGTATTAAGAATTTTTTACTTTTGATCCCCCAAAGTACCAACTAGATTCACTTTCTGATCGAACGAGGTACTGAAGTCAAAAATCGAAGCATTTTTACTGCCCCAAAACGTGATGACAGACACACAAAAAAAAAAAAAAAAAACACATCATGGTAAAATCAATACATTCATCGCTCCGCTCAGAATCTAAAATACATTAAACATGTATTTTAAATTTTTTTTTTTTTTTTTATTAGAAATAAGCCTCGGCTGCGGAGGCCATTGGCTGACATAGTTTACATTGTTAATGATAATTGTTGTATACACTATTTACATTATTTACAAAAACATTACACATATTACACATATTACAACATAATAGATTATAGTTTATTAATTAGGTTGGTCTTGATTAAAAAGGACATCATGCGGCTAATGTTGTCTGGGTGGAGGGCTTCCGATATAATATTTGATACTCCAGCTTCTCGTTTGTCCGATTCGAAGGAACGGCATTCAGATACGATGTGTTTGATAGATAGAAGTGTACCACAACTGGCGCAAATGGGTGGGTCTTCTTTCTTCATCAAGTACTGGTGAGTTAGCTGCGTGTGTCCTATGCGCATTATATTTATGGAGACTTCCATCTTTCTTGAAAAATCAGGTGGGGAATGCCATGTGTGAATGGTGTTTTTGATTTGGTTAAGTTTAGAGGCGCCTTGTTTCCATTCCCGTAGCCATAAATTGTTTGCAATTGTTTTTGATAAGGATCTGGCGTCGTTTAAGGTAAAACAGTTGAGTTTAATAGCGTCAGGGGAGGTTAATGCTTGACGAGCTTTTTCGTCAGCTCTTTCATTACCCGAGATTTGATTGTGGCTAGGAATCCAAATCAGAGTGATTGAGTGGCCTGACTGTGTAAGATCGTTGAGTTGGTTATGTATTTTCCTGGTGATCTCATTTGGGGTGATGGGGTTATCGATACTATTTTAAATTTTATAAGTTTCAATTTATGTACTCCAATTTTATTGGCATCATATTAATAGTCATACAATTTGAATCAATTAATATATGGGCATAGTGGTGTCAATTATATACTTACCTATGACAATTGTCATAGTTAACTTTTGTCGGTAAGGGGATCATCTTTACAATTCTGAATATTTTATGATAATTTTATTATATACAATACAATTAGTGTTGAACTAGAAGTCGATAATATTACATTACAACTATTTTTATTATTTAGTGTATGGTAAGGTAATTATAAGAAATAGGTGATTGTAAAATATTTATGTGGAGGTGTCTGAGATGTCTAATGTAATAGGTAAAATGTTGGACTTCGACGCTTTTATGGGTAGGTACCTAGATAATTTAATAATAACAAACAGTTACTATATTAAGTAAAATAGTTACAATTTGTAAGGTCTGCTCAAATAAGTTATGTTTAAACGATATTTATAATAACATGATATAAGAATTAATTTTGAATTAAAGCGATTGAGTACCAAATTCAATATATTTATGGTATTAATATTTTCATTACTTTTATTTATTGCTTAAATTCACCAGAACCAAAGTCCAAATTAATACTGCAGCAATACATCGATTTAGATTATATTTTGGCTTACTACCTATGATTTCAATCGTGCCGATTTAATTATATAGATGAAAATTGACTAAATACTAATGATTGTGAGTTAAAATAAATAACAATTATAATAGGTACATGCGATATAATAGAGCCGTTATATATAATAGCTATTTATAATAGTATTATTTTTTCCATAAAAATACCTAATAGGCAGGTATTGAAAAAACACAATTAACGTTATAAAATTATAATATATGTCTATTATTCTTAAAATAAGTATTAACTCTGCCAAAATCACATTAATCTAAACCCGACAAAACTAGCCATTAAAATTTGTATAAGAGCAATTAAGAATAAAACATTTTTAATTTTTATTCATTATTTGAAGTTCCTATAATAACAGGGGCGTCCTTGTGGGGGGGGGCGAAAGGGGCGATCTCCCCCCCCCCCCCCCGTAAGGTGACTGACTTGCATAGTAATTATTAGTAAATTTTATAATTTATATTAAATTATTTGACATTTATATAATATGAAATTTCAGTAATTTCACAATATTATCTTGTTATCAAAACACGTATTCGCGATCATATAGTATCATACTAGTGCATTTTTATTTTATTTTACTATAAGTGCTATTTTTTTGCTAATACTTGATAGTTGATTAGTACAACTATAAAACAAATTTAGTATCTTATATTAAATTTATAATTTAAACATAATTGCATGTTAAACACAGTATTCATAAAATTAATAAATCTATAACTGCGCTTAATGAATGTAATAACAATATTTTACAATAGGTACTAAATAGTATGCTTATTGCTTTTGCTAATTTGCTTTAATTTTAAAGTATGTTTCTTCTTTATTTGGATTGCTTTTTAGGTTGAAAACTTGGATAAGAAGTGAAATGGGCCAAAGTAGATTGACAGGTTTGGCGCTTTTACATATACATAGGCAGCTTCAATTAAGCGTTGACAAAATAATAGACCGCTTTGCTAAAAATAAAAGAATTTTAGATTTTGTTTTATAAACTACTTATATTTAACTATTAATCAATAAAATAAATTTGTATACTATGATGACTATGACAATTTGTTTTTAATATTGTAACATTTCAGTGACACAAATATTTTATAGATAGGAGACTATTATAGTTCTAAATTACAAAAGTTGAAAAAAAAATGGTATATTATAGTATAATATTACATTGTATATAGCCATTGAATTTTGTACACCAATACATTGTATGTCTGTATCACTTAAATTATTTGTTAATATTAAATAAAGTTATTGAATTGTGATCAATATACGATATTTTTTCCTAAAACTTAATAATTTCAATGATACAATGATGTCCCATCTTACATACAGAGCTAGACTTTTTTTTTTCTAAAATAGATAATTTTCTATGAAAACTAAATTTATTAATAAATTGTTTTCAGTTTCATTTTCATTTTACAAAATATACCTTTATTTTACTTTACTTCTCTACTTTTGACTGTGAATAGTGAACACTCCTGGTATAAATATTAGATAAATTTATTTTATGTTAAATTTAAGTGTAAACAATTTATTATTATTCATTAGATATTTTCTTTTTTTTTAAATGAAAATAGTTTAAATTGTTATGTATTGTGTAATATTATACTCTAAATATAGCCACTCCAGCCCCCCCCCCCCAAAGTTTTTTTTAAATTTATCCTTAATCCTTTATCGCACAAATTCTAAAAATATTCGCACAAATTCACACAAATTCACACAAATTGAACACTAATTAATGGTGAAAAATAAACACGATTTACCAACTTGGGGGGGGGGGGGGGGCTGGTGAAATGTTCGTTCTTAACTGAACTCGTTTCCTGACATTTTGTTATTCTTGACTTTTGTTTTCATAATGTGTAACCGCGCTGGTACCATGATCGCTGATAACTCTAAAGCCTCATCTACTCGTCCAAATACACGTCTTCAAACCTCCAAGCCAGCTTCTCTCATCATCTCGAGCCCTACCAAATCTACTAACGATGATATAATGAACGCGCTTACTGATTTTCGCCCTGATTTCTTATCCACCAATAAGGCCCAATCGGATGCTTCCTCTTCCCAATTTAGAAAATTGAAAGGCGAACTTAGGCGGCTGGTATCTCAAGTTGTTGCACTGAAGTAAACAAACTCCCTATTACGAAACGAGGTTGATATTCTTAAACGAAAAATCGCTAATATCGAATCCTCTAGACCTTCATCTCCCCCCTCCGAGTGATGCAGGAAACTCTTGAGCGGGGAAAGTGTGGTTTCAACGAATCGGCTTATGGAGTTCCGGAATCATCTTCAACCACCACCTCTGAGCACATCTCTGATGACAATGCGTCTATTTTGGGAGTGTGTGCATCTTTGGGTTCTACTCCTCCTACTTATTTAAACTGTATCAGGCTTGGTAAACCAAAACTAGATACTTCTCGCCCTCTAAAAATTATTTTTGATAGCAAAGAGAAGACTTCAAGTTTACTAAGTACATATAATGACCTAAAACAGAATGGCAATAACTTCACTACTGGATTCCATATAGTTCGAGACAAAACTCTCCTTCAACGCCAGCAGCTTAGAACGTGTCACACTGAGCTCAATCGTAGAACTGAAAGTGGTGAAAAATACTTAAGTATCCGGATCTTCAATGGGCCACCTAAGGTCATCTCTATCAAGTCAAAAACGTGGATCCCCGTCAACACCATCCTCCATACCACTAGAAAGCTTAACTAGTTACTACCAAAATTGCCGCGGTTTACGTACGAAGCTCTTCACGTTGAACTGCAACGCAGTAAATTTAGATTATTCTTTTATTGTTTTAACTGAGACTTGGTTGCATCTAAATATTCATGTCAATGAACTTGGTCTGTATAATTACGATATTTTTAGGTTTGATAGATACTCAAGTACCAGTTATTGTGCTAGAGGCGGAGGGGTCTTGATTGGTGTCAAAAATAATATAGCTTCCATCTTAATTACTACCCCAATCATAAATGTTGAACATATCTTTGTCCAATTTACAATAAGTTATTCTAAGTTCGTTATTAGTGGGGTATACTTCCCTCCCAACTGCCGCTAGACTGTTATGAGCAATACATCTCATCTGTTGAGTCAGTGATTCAGCAATACCCTGACCACACTTACATCTTTGTTGGTGACTTCAATCAAATTCTTCAAATTCCTTTTTTTGATTTGCCAAACACCGATTATTTTTTTGCCGAACACGTGCTGCTTAAACTAACAGCCCTGCGAGGTATAACATCAGTCGGACCTGATGGTATCCCGAGTGATTTTATTTATGAGCTAAGGAAAGTAATCTCTTTTCCACTTTTATAACTATGTTGTCAATCTTTAGATGAAGGTGTTTTTCCAGCAATTTGGAAAATCAGCCATATTACCCCTATTCTTAAATCTGGTGATACTTCTGATGTGAAGAAATACCAGCCTATTTCTATTCTTTCTCACTTGCCCAAAATCTTCGAATCTTTAGTCTAAGACAGTATAATGCCTTTTCTAAAGCCAGTCCTGATAGATGAGCAGCATTGTTTCCTCTCTGAGCGCTCTACTGCAACTTGTAGTATAACTTTCACTAAATACATTTATAACGCTTTCAAATGAAGGTAGACGTTATAATATATACTCTCTTTGCCAAAGCATTTGACTCCGTAAACCATTAAATGTCAATGTCTGTTCTAGAGGCTCTTAGATTCGGCTACCCTTTCCTTGGCTGGATACGGTACTATTTATTAAGTAAGCCATAATGGGTTAAGCTATACGGATCAAAGTCTCAGATATTTACCGTGACCTCTGGTGTCCCGCAAAGCGGACACTTATCTCCCATCCTATTCTCGATATTCATAAACAGTGTCTCTAATATCCCTCGCCATTGTAAGCTTCTATATTTTTCTGACGATATAAAGCTTTTTCTCAAAATTGATTCGTCAACTGGCTACAAGCACTTACAAGAGGACTTGACCGTTTTGTCGTGTGGGATGATACTATTGGTTTATCCCTCAATATCAATAAATGTAAGTCTATGTCCTTCACTATATGCCGTTTCCCACGTCAATTCTCATACTCTATTATGGGATCCGTCCTAAATTCCGTTGATACTATTACTTGTGATCTTGGTTTCATCTTAGTACTCTCACTCTCTCCTAGAGCCCACATTTACCACTTAACATGCAAGGCGATGAGGACGATAGGTTTTAATAAAAGAATTGCAAGTAAGTTTGAATTAACTAGATAACTAAAATCACTGTATTGTGCGTTGGTTAGGCCCATTCTCGAGTACTGTTCCGTGATATGGAATCCCCAAATACTGGTCCACTCCAAATCTATTGAACGTGTCCGACATAAATTTCTCAGCTTTGCTGGGTTTAAGCTTAATATCCACCGTCCTCCACATAACTATGGCCTGGTGTCACATAGGTTGAATCCACTTCCACTGGTAGATCATCGCTCTTCTTGCGACTCGCTCTTTCTTCTAAACCTAATTTTTGGGAAAACCTATTCACCATCTCTCCTTCAACATAATATTCATTTCAGGGTTCCTGCACACAATACTCGTAACGTTGCCCCTTTCACTATACTGACATTAAGCACTGACTTTCTGGTTAACGAATCCCTTACTCGTTGTATGAGACATGCATATCTTGACCCCTCTCTCTCTTACCTACTCTAGTTTATTTGTAATTTTTGTTGTATTTATATATTTCTGTTAGTTCTATATCATCTATAATCTTAATAATGTAAATATTAACTTTGTTTTTATATCTTAATTGGGTTTCTCACCGTATTATTAATAAATAAATAAAAATAAAATAATAATATTTATATACACACTTATTCAGGGGCGTCCTTGTGGGGGGGGGGGGGCGAAAGGGGCGATCGCCCCCCCCCCCCCGTAAGGTGACTGACTTGCATAGTAATTATTAGTAAATTTTATAATTTATATTAAATTATTTGACATTTATATAATATGAAATTTCAGTAATTTCACAATATTATCTTGTTATCAAAACACGTATTCGCGATCATATAGTATCATACTAGTGCATTTTTATTTTATTTTACTATAAGTGCTATTTTTTTGCTAATACTTGATAGTTGATTAGTACAACTATAAAACAAATTTAGTATCTTATATTAAATTTATAATTTAAACATAATTGCATGTTAAACACAGTATTCATAAAATTAATAAATCTATAACTGCGCTTAATGAATGTAATAACAATATTTTACAATAGGTACTAAATAGTATGCTTATTGCTTTTGCTAATTTGCTTTAATTTTAAAGTATGTTTCTTCTTTATTTGGATTGCTTTTTAGGTTGAAAACTTGGATAAGAAGTGAAATGGGCCAAAGTAGATTGACAGGTTTGGCGCTTTTACATATACATAGGCAGCTTCAATTAAGCGTTGACAAAATAATAGACCGCTTTGCTAAAAATAAAAGAATTTTAGATTTTGTTTTATAAACTACTTATATTTAACTATTAATCAATAAAATAAATTTGTATACTATGATGACTATGACAATTTGTTTTTAATATTGTAACATTTCAGTGACACAAATATTTTATAGATAGGAGACTATTATAGTTCTAAATTACAAAAGTTGAAAAAAAAATGGTTCATCACTCAGTATCTGAATCCCATATTCTCATGTAAATTAATATTTATTTTTTTATTATTTCGCCCCCCCCCCCCCCCATAGCCAAGGTCTGGAGACGCCCCTGCACTTATTCTTGAATATTCCACGTAAAAATCTCAATATAATATTTTTTTAAATCTAAAATAAAATGTATACATAATTTATGTAACATTTTAAACTAAAATCTAGTCTTTAAGTATATTTAAATTTAATATTTTTTTTTTTTATTATTATTAATTTCAATTACGTATTATTAATTATATTTAAGAATATTTTTTTTTGTTTTATTGGTTAATCATCAACTACATAGGTTATTAGCATTAACAAAAGTATTACATTTTTACATTATTAAATGTTATTGAACAATTCAATTTTTTTTAGGTATAAAATTATGTTTCGATAGTTAGAAAATGGACTAATTGCTTCGTATAGGTTGTCGGGGATGTTGAAGTCTTTCCTAACTTCATTGAAGTTTGGGCAGTGGACGATGATGTGTTTTATGGAGTAGTTTTCATTGCATGTTGGACATAGGGGGGAGGGGGATCAGTCTTTGCTATAAGGTGTCCATGTGTGAATTTTTTATGGAATATTATTATTAATATAATATGTAAAGTACCTTTATATTTTAGATACTATTAATAAAATTATAAAACAATCTGTTTAATTTTTGCTCATTCCACCATGAAATATTTCAAACCATATTATTACACAAAATCACCCACTCGAGACATGATTTGAAAGCAATATGTAAAACATTTTACGCAATCAACCGAATTGTTAGAAAGACTTTTTGGCTTACGCTTGAACATAGTTTCGAAGTAAATTACGTATTTTTACTGCGTTGTACAACGAAATGCTATTATATTAAATAATAACATAATATACTCAATATGCAATATGCATGGTTATTGGTTCAGCACAATTTTTAAAGTAAGATAATGACCTATATTTTTATATTGTTCAAACTAGGTACCTAATATTTTTAACACGATGAAAAAAAAAACAAAAGCCAAAATCTATCGCTTTAAATACCTACCAAACTAGACTAGAAACATCTTTTATAAACTATAAACATATCTATTATATTATTAATATTATAATAATTATTATTATATTTCGCTTTTTTTCCACATATTTGCAGGGACGTATCAATATAGATTATTCAACTCCGTACGTACACTATAATACTCGCTACAGCTATTATTGACGAGACAGCCGACCCGACCCGACGTAGCAGTATAGTGTTTTCTCTCGTTGGACCATATTATACATTATATAATATATATATACAATATACATACACGTATATATACTATATGCATACGCACACAGCATACAAGCACGCTCCTGCATAAGAATACATGCAATACCTTCTTTGACCCTTAATTTTGGGGGGGAAATCGAAGAATAAAAGTTATTCGATTCCAAACACACATATAGGTATGCATAAATATATATATATATATATATAGAGAGAGTGAGAGAGAATGAGTGAGAGAGGGGTGACCCAGAAAAAGAGGGTCGTATTGTCGTCGACGTCATCGTGTATTTGGGTGACTTTCTATACGTAAATTCGTTGGTCGATCCCGCGTTAAATACAATTTGCGTCGTCGGTGATTTTATACCACCAAAAACGAGAAAATAAAAACACAGCATTTTATTCTATATATTCCAATAATATTTTATTCGTGTCGTTGACTGTGTAACCCCGTTGAATATAAAATGTTTCAAAACACAATATAAAACGTCGACGAACCATGTAATACATGTGTGTGCTACACTTTAAGGTACAAAAGTGTCCCATATTGTTGAGTATTAATTTTTATTTACCACAAACAAATTAAAATATTCCTGGATGTGGTACGTCGTATATTCATGTAGTCGTGTGCCTTTAAATACGGTCACGTCTCACATTTTGGGACAGGTATTTCGCAAAACAATGCATGGTTCGCATATAATATACGATTATACGAACCTATACATCAGCTACTCATAAAGTTGAATGGTTTTCCAGTTATATAAAAATATTCCTCGCTTAAACCTATAGTGATATAAAGCCTTTTTTTAGACTATTAATTTGTTTATGTATTATTATTTATTATTTTGTATAAAAATATGTGAAACTACAATTTCAGAACCCAGTGAATACATTTATTTTAACTAGTTAATATTTATAAATATTTATCCATACATAAAGTATTTATTAGATATCTATCCATTCACTCCATTCACTTCGTATAAATTTACTGAGTAAATGTTGGTTATCAGATAATTATCAAAGTTATTTTTCTTTTCAAAACAGATTTTCTATTTCACATCATGCATATAACACCAAAACTATACATACGCATATAGAACTGTATTTTTTATTTACAATTGCATTTTATACAGGATGATTTGTCAATCAGTGCTTCCCATTTCTATTCTTTAGTATTACATTTTTTTTTAGTTCCAACATTATATTATATTAACACGTATTAAGTCTAAAGACTATTTATTCAAATACAAAATGATTCGTAATTCGTATAATCTAAGGAATTTACTGTCATGATATAAACTTTTTTCAAATGTTAACTACCTAATTTTACTATAAATTGATAAGCCAACTTTAAGAGATACTAGGAAAATATAAATAAAGATTTGAACGAATAGTTTCTGAGTTAGTAAACTAAATATTAATGTCATTGGGTTCATTACCATAAGCGTGCGCACGGGGGAGGCAGGGGAGGCGGTTGCCTCCCCTGCGAGATTTTCCTCTACACCAAAATATAATATTATACCTACCAATTGGAGAAAATCGGGTGGGGGGATTGGAGTCTGGACCTCTTTAGCTAAAGTATTGCCTCCCCTGCCAAGAATACCTACGCACGCTTATGTTCATTACCTAGTAATGGTTGAATTTAACTTACAATTTTCGACAGATATAACATTTAGTTTAGTATTTATAATTATACTTAAGCAATTTTTAAAAACTATAAATATATAAGTTATTTTAATTTTCAAATTAGTCCCCACACCTAATAAACTTAAATATGTTAATAGTATATTATTAAGTATAATGACTCAGGAACTCGTTCAATAGGTACAATCAGATACTTAAATATATATATATATATATTTTTTTTAATTATTAGCTTTAAATTTCATAATAAAAATATCATTCATTAACAATGTATTCAAAAGCTATAATCATAAAGTATATAATATAATATTATAAGGTTTTAAATTTGCTTCAAATTCCACGAAATATATAATATGTGTATATTATGTGGAAGACTTAAAAAAAATAATGATTGATGGATATTTATTCCCAACAGCATTTAAGCGCTTGGAATATAACTTTTATTCTAAATAAATAAAATTATTATTAAGATAAGATAAACTTCCGCATCTGGGTCATATTAACATTTTTGTTTATTTACTATATATAGTAAATCAATAGCAATATTAAAATTATAGAAATTACAGAAGCATTAGTTATGAATCGCTTTTTATTATACAAAACCGTTTTGAAAAATAATTATCTAGGCAACTATTATTAAAGGTGTTTTGTAAATTTTAAAATAGATAGAAAAATACTTCAGATATCAGTTAAAGAACTCGCATTAAAAAAAAGAACAATTTTAAAAATAAAGTAAATACCTAACATATAAAAGAATAAACCAAAACATGAAAAGTATTGCAACGATAAAATCATAAAGATGAAAATTGGATAAAATACAAACAATTTTTCATTCAGATTTTTGTATAAGAATAAAAAAAATCAAAGGGATTTGGTGAATGAAGTAAGCAGGAGCGGAGCCCCTATAATGATATACATTGTATTAAAACAAATTATCTATATAATTTTCTAGTATAAGTTTTAGTACCTACTTGTTTGTAGTAGAATTCAGCTTTTCTTTAATGACTAATGGAGGAACTCGGAGACATTGTTTTCATTTCCAGCAGTTACTGTTTATAATAATTTTGTACTATTAAACATTAATTCGATATTTTTTGTATAAATATCTAATTTCGTTCAAATTTGAACTTAAAATATCTAAAAAAAAAACTGTGCTTATATATTTTTAAATTATTTGGTAATACAATATAAACTATTTATAGGAAACCTTATTTTAAATTTTTAACCCCTAGCTTTAAAAATTGACCACTATACATTTTTAATTACAGAATAATTGGCATATTTTCTAAATTTTCTCAAAATTTGAACTTGAAATGCTTATAACACTAATATATTATACTATGCATGTAATATTAGTATATATATCTTTAATACTTTAAAACTGCTTTTATAATAACTTATGAAGAAACTTGTTTTTACAAAAAAAAAAAACATGTATTTATAGGTACATTTATAGAAAAAAAGTTGAAACATTTTGAAAATATCATTATATTTGGAAAATGTTCGTATCACCCATTTTAATATTTGGTGAACATTTAAACTATTTAAATAGGAAGAGTAAATAATTTTTAAATTTCACCAAAAAAACTTTTTTGTGTAAAAATGCGTCCCCCTCCCCCCCCCCACAATACTTATTAAAACAGCTATAAGTTTATTAATTTTTAATTCTCCCAAATCATAAATCAAATTCACTTCTTAGCACAAAATATACCGAAATTCGTAATCGAAGCATGTTTGATGTTTCTAATGGTGATGACAACACACAAAAAATAAAAACTCACATTATAGTAAAACCAATAGGTAAATTCATAGTCCCGCACAAAATCTAAAATTAAATGCATATTAATTATAAATACACATTAATATGGATGGACTTGGTGGATTTTACAGGATGAATAAATTCATGAATAAAATGGAAATATTTAAATATTTGAGAACAAAGTAGGTACTTCAGTGATAGGAATCTCAAAAAATCACTGAACATGTTGAATTTATTACTTTAATAAATTTATAGATGAATTTATCCAGGCACAATATTATAAACTGTAGATATGTAAACTAACTATATAAATGAAATAATATATTAATATTGCTCTCGTGCCACTTAATACTGAGTGAATAAAAAAAACATTTTTTTTTTTTTTTAATGTATATAATATTATAACAGCAATATAAAATTTTATATATTTTGTTCTTTTGGTTGAACTGTAATTGAAGAATCCAAAGCGTCCAGTTGAATGGTTCACAAAACACGAATGAGAAAAACTAACACACATTACCTACTTGATATTATATTACTTATTTCACGGGATTTTTATCTTATTTTAATCTTTATTTTTTATTTCAAAAGAGCTCTGCTATATCTTCCAAAAATATATACTTATAAGTTTTAATCATTTTTATAGATCAATTAATTCGTATAATATAATAGAACAATGTAAGAATTTATTATTTAATTTTAATTTATAACATTTAGTTTTATTATATTAATTTTAACTTATTAATTTAACTTACTAGTTCACTGTTTTAATTAACTTAGCTTTAACTTCACTTATTTTTATCTACGTTAACTTAAAATCAACTTCTACTTTTTTAATATTACCAATTAAGTTAATTTTGAATTTTCGTTTTATCTAGAATATATTTTAGTCTATAAAGGTTCGTCGATTTAAAATTCGTAGAATATTAGAAAATATTGTTGGAAAAAAAAGAAGATATTTTCGTAATTATTTTTATAAATAACAACTAATAATATTATGTAATATTAATTAAGTATGTACTTATAAAATAATAAATAATAATTTATAATAATATACAGGGTGGTTCTTTTATCAAACAACACTCATTATTTCAAAAACTATTGAATTTTTTCAAATTTTTTTTTCTTCAAAATTTTAGATCATTCTTGTTCTAGAACTATATATTTTTTAAATATTTTCACTCTTATATTTATCAGGTAAACCATTATCAACTTTTGATTTTCAAATTACAACCTATACTTAAAATTTCATAAACTAAAAAAGCTATTTTTTCAATGAATTTTCACGTTTAAATTTTCATTTTTTATTAATCCGTTTACAAGATATAGCCTCCCAAAGTTGGGTGGTTTTGGGTGGTGTTTGTGTATTATAGGTGTATCGGTGTATGTTAGGTGGTATTTACACACAAACACCATATAAGTGTTGTTTGATAAAAGAATCACCCTGTAGAGATAACATTGTAACTATGTGGCATTTAGTCACCCGTATGACCATATTATTATATAAGGTATATCAATAGCTACGAGCTCACGAAGTCACGTTTAATAATACCAGGCTTGTTAGGGTAATTAATATTATTATTATTATTATTATTATTATTATTATTATTATTATTATTATTATTATTATCATTATTATTATTATTATTATTATTATTATTATTATTATTATTATTATTATTATTATTATTATTAATATTATTATTATTATTATTATTAATATTATTATTATTATTATTACTTAATATTTATTAATATCTGATTTTATAATTTTTATGATTGTCGATTATCATGAATCGTGACCATTTTATTACAAAAATACTTATCTACCTATAAATAGTGGTTTATTATACATTTGTGATTTTCACTTATTTTAAAACCTTTTTAATGAATTTTTTTTTTTAACTTAACTTATTAATTAAAGTTAAGTTAAAAAAAAATTGTTTACTTAACTTTAAACTTAATTGATATATTAAAAAATATATTAACTTAACTTTTAATTTAATTGAACAAAAAATATTTAACTTAACTTAACTGAGTTAAATAAAATCATTAACTTTCTCAGCCTTGCTAACTGGAAACTATAAAGTGCATATTATTAATGTTACTTAGAATAAAATTAAGTGTGTTTAAACACATTGTATATTTAAACCTAAATATTTATATTATTTGGATAGTATCTAACAGCTCCTAAATAATACCAATAGTAAAAAACCTGTAATAATAACATACTACAAAAATGATTCAACATATTATTTTAATATTTATGGCACGACCTGACAAAATTGTCCTATTTTATATGCACAATTTTTATCAACAACTGTTTCTTAACTATCCTGGTGAATAATGGGACAATGTTAAAAAATGTAAAATATGTTTCGTGGAAATTATCAACCCAATAGTGGATCGCAACAATTTAGGTACCAATAGTTTTCTGATAAAATAATACATAACATACATTTTTACTTAAAATGTACTAGAAAAAAAGGCGGGTAAGTCGTGGATGTCGCTCTGCTGTACAGTAGGTTACAAGTGGGTTACTGTAATGGATGGAATTAAATTTGAATCCAATGATATTATATCATTGTATACGAAAAACGATTCTGAGCGAAGACGGTTTATCGGTCTAGGATATATTATAGATTATGAAAAATTTTCAAATCTTAGATATAAAAGGAAAATTTTTTATGAATTTCTAGCATAAAATAATTTATGAATTTTCGTGATTTTTACGTATGTTTGTCAAAATTCAAACTTTGAATCCTTGTAAAAAAAAAATTGTGACTATGAATTTATTTTATTTTTCAACTGCTATTGTTAAAACTGGTTAAAAGCCTTGTATTCAATTTTCAAGCTTTTCTACCGAACAAAATACATTTTTATCGATATTTATAGAAAAAAAAACTAAAAAAGTTGAAGAATTAAAATGTCAGTAAACAGCTCAAAACAAAACTAAATATTTTGAAAATGTTATAAACTTATAGATAATGCCTATATAAACATTCAGTGAAAATTTCAAGTATCTGCGGTCATTTGTTTTAGACTTTTAGAGTTATGCCAAAATAAGAAAATTACTAAATGTGAATCTAGTTGGTACTTTGGGGGATCAAAAGTGAAAAATTCTTAATACTTTTCTAAATAATCGAGAAAAACAAACTAAAAATTAAGGGAAAAACGGGAAATTTTACGCACACTCATTTTTCGACAAAATCGATTTTGGTTTTTGAAGTAACTTTAAAACGAATGACCATAGATACATGAAAATTTCACCGAATGTTTATATAAGTATATTCTATCCACCATGCAATTTTCAAAAATTTCGACTTAAGTTGAACTATTCATAGGCATTTGAAATTTTCAATCATTATTAGTTTTTTTAAAATTAATATTAATAAAAATGTATTTGTTAGGCAGAAAAGCTTGAAAATTTAATACAAGCCTCTTAACATATTTTTACAATAGCAGTTGAAAAATAAAAGAAATTCATAGTCACAATTTTTTTTTTACAAGGATTCAAAGTTTGAATTTTGACAAACATACGTAAAAATCACGAAAATTCATAAATTATTTTATGCTAGAAATTCATAAAAAATTTTCCTTTTATATCTAAGATTTGAAAATTTAATGCATGGCTCCTATCATATTTTTACAATATCAATTGAAAAATAAAAGAAGTGCGTAGTCACAATTTTTTTTTTACAAGCATTCAAAGTTTGAATTTTGACTAAATACGTAAAAATACGGTAATGTTCAAATTATTTTATGCTAGAAATTCATAAAAAATTTTATTTTAAATCTAAGATTTGATGTTTCATTATCTATAATATATCCTAGACAGATAAACCGTCTTCGCTCAGAATCGTTTTTCGTATACAATGATACAATATCATTGGATTCAAATTTAATTCCATCCATTACAGTAACCCACTTGTAACCTACTGTACAGCAGAGCGACATCCACGACTTACCCGCCTTTTTTTTAATTGTATTTATTGATACAAGCAATATATAATTTCTTTAAATACTAAAAATTATCCATACACCATAGTTTTGAAAATATAAATATCATACATAATTTGATAATTTTATTACGTTTAATATAATTTAAATATCAATGCTATGGCCTCCAATTGATCGGTTTGTTGAGTACCTATGTTCTTACCTATATTTAATATGTATAATATCAAGTTAATTATACGTACTAATTAGCTTATTAACATTGTGAATAATATTTGTATATTCATAAAATTTACCTTCATTTATATTAATATGTATTATTTAATAATAACACTAATATTAAATAATATTTGTAAACAAAACGCAACTTTTCCCAGAGTAAGTAAAATTTATATTATATTTTAACCAAGATTATAGTCTGAATAATGTGTTTGATTCATTGTACAAAATAATGCTAATAATGAGTACCTTAACATCTAAAAAAAAAAGTAAATTTTAATTAAAAAATATTATCAAAGCAATAACTATCATCATCTTTTTTGATATATTTTAATTAATACATCAGTAGGTATATGAATAGTCAATTAAGCGTACTTTGTTTACAAATCGTAAATAACTAGCTAATCTGACGGGTAACTCTAGGAGTTCATTATTTTTCTCATTGACTCAGCCCAAAAACAATTTATGATAATTAGGTTCCTAGCTCAAATCAAATAATAAAATTAAAAATTATTCATTATTTTACAAATACCTATGAAATATTGTACCTATTATTAATAATTGTTAGGTACAAACAATGATGAATAAAATTATATCATTTTTTCGTTTGCGTATAGGTAATACACATTTCGGTTGATTAATGGAAATTTTAATATTTTAATAATTGTAATACAATATACAAGAAATAATTAATAGGTATGTAACAGTCATTTAAATAATATTCAATCAATTGGTACTTATTCATTCGAATTTTTTTTTTTAAGAAATTTTTTTATTTGAATATAAGTAGACGTGATTTTTAACTTTTAACTAAACTGTATTTATTATAATTTGAGTACATTTGAAATACTCTACATTATGTGGAGGACAAATTACTTTAGAAAAATACAGTATTATGTAATTATTTCGTTTCGGGAGGAAAATAGCTATACGATCAAGTTTCTTTATAAATTATTACATTATTACAGCATTTATATAAGCTACTTGATTTTCAGTTTTCTAATTGGAAGAAAGATGGCCATCTGAATGATAGTTATTTTGTATAGTTACTCAACATATAAAATGATAGTTGTCAGGTACATAAATCATTGAAAATTATATGTCAATACTATTGAACATGTGAGTTCCAATCATGAAGTTTTATAATCCCGAAATTAATTTAAGCTCTGAATTACAGTAAGTTTCTGTCATGACATGTTATCTCATGTATAGCTCATTTTTTAAGACAATGTTAAATAACTATAAAATTTAAAATTAGCTTAATTCGTTGTTAACTATTGTAGGTACATTGTACACTTGAAAAGTATTTGTCAGTGTATGAATGAAACGATAGTATAATAATATATTATATTTTGGTTGATTTGAAATAAACATAATTTTGTCATATTAGTTGCAGGTACCTACAAATTATATCTTACTAGAAAAAATAATAGCAACTGGTTTAAACTTAGCTAAGATCGTTACCTATTTATAATTATAACTTATAGCCCTATTATACTTCTTAATTTTATTTCGATGATAATTATGATCTAATATGTTTGAATTCAAAGTAAAATGTTAAAATATCATATTTTAAAAACATAAAATAAAAATATTTACTATTTTATTAATAAATAAAAGTATTAATAACATTTTTAAGTTGATAAAAATACTTATTGCCCCTTTGTTATAGCTTATAGGTGATTAAACTTTTTATGGTATAGATTACCTACCCTTAGATATGTAGTTACTACGAATGTTACGATAATACTCTACACCTGAGTCATTCATTAAAATTCAAGCACTGTTAATGTTTAATTCATGGGACGACCATAATAGCAATAACAATATTAGCAACATTTTTTTAATTTCCATTTAAATATCGAAGAATCAGTATTATTATTTTTAAAGTACCTATAATTTACGGAATCACAATTATTTATTATTCAAGATATTACAATTTAGAGATTTTTCGATAATTCAAGACATTGGAGTTATTTAGGTACCAATAATAATAATATTTCAAACGATTCTCAAAACAGCAAAAACTCACTATTTTGAATTTAAATAATATAAATAAAATTCATGAAATTTATTATTTAAATACATTTATACAACCGTAACATGACATTTTGGATACATAATAGGAATACGTGACTATGAAAACAAAAGATGTCGAAAATGTATAAAGCACAAATGAACTAAAATATTCACAACGTAGGTATCCTGTAAAAAATTTATAAAAGAAATAAAAGCCAGATGAAATTGTTAACGGTAATGCGGTTGACGAGTTATGAAAAAAAAATTTGACCGTATTCGACCTTAATGCGGCCACTTGGGAGTGATGGTTATTCTTTGGTGACTTTAATAATTCTATAATGTATCATATCCTATACGACATTATTATTATATTTTGGCTTAAATTATTTCCAAAATGTCAAATATATTAAATTCTTCGTTTGTATATTTATTTATGAGCTTCGCTTGTACGAAACCGTATATAATATTATGGAGTGCCCCACCACGCTTGTCACCATCAACAACTTTCTTCAAACACATTTTTATAAAAATTATTACTGTAACAGATAGCAATATTTATTTATTTATTTATCTACTACACAAAAACAATTTTTATTCTTATTTTTCTTAAATTATTTTAAAATGCAATTGTTAATTTATATTAAATATAAAAATAGATACAAAATATGATCGTCATTTTTCACTTTAAATTTAGTAAGAAAATATAAAATATAATATATTATTATAGGTATATAATTGTTAACTAATATCAAAAATGTATTGTTATTTAAATAATAAACATATTTTCATACATTTCAAGTACAATATCATCCTAAACTAACAAATTCAAATGCCAATACTTATACTTATATTCAGTATATTTTTAAAATATAAACGACTCCACTGTAATTGATTTTTTTCAATGGTTGAATCATAAACTTACTCAAATATTCTTACATTATAATTTTTTTTATAAGTAATTATATTTAGGTATTTATTTATTATGAGAATAATCCTATCTTAGCCATTAGGAATTTCACTATTTAATAATGTATTTAATCTATACTCCTAGCATTCAAAATCATTCTTGTTTGATGAAAAATGTAATTAACAATTATTATTTAAGGTATTTTATAATAAATATATATTTTGGATAATTGTCGAGTTGCCATAATTTATCAATTAAAGTGTATGTGTTCAAAATAACCATTACTGACTGACAAAATTCATCGGACAAAAACGATTCTCAGAAGCTTGCTTCGATTTTTATGGCTTGAACTTTTAAATTTCTAAGTAATTCGATTCTATTGTTACAAATTGTATTTACTCTAAAAGATACAGCTAAATTAAAACAAATGCATTGATTAACGAAAAATCTAAAATTATAATCAAAAAGTATTATTATTATTTTATAGGTGAACATTTTATTCCCTCATTCTTATTTTTAATACGGTTGTTTTGCAACCAAGTATCAAGTACATAATATTAAATGTCTTAATTAGCTTGAAACGTAGCCATATTTTCAGAGACTCTGCTGAATATTGAAAATGGGATGCAATAGAAGAAAAGTGCCAAAATAGCAATTAATCCTTCTTTAGCCACCTACGTTTCAGAGCAAAATTAATTAATTTCAAAAGTTTAACAGGAAATATAGAAAATTTCAGAGAAAACAAGCCAATGACTGGAAAAGCGTGTTATTCTAGCCACCGAAAATGACGCAATTTTTAAAATCAACGAAAAATCCTCGATATGTTTAAAGTTCAACAAGAAATTTACCTCTTGGTCGATTCTGTTGATCATGATCAAGCAACGAATTTTCCAACTGAATTTTTGAATTCATTGAATCCACCTGGACTGCCTCCACACAAACTCACTTTGAAAGTTGGTGCTCCAATAATACAAAATTTAAATGCACCATAACTATGCAATGACACAAGGCAACAAGTAAAATCTTTAAAAAAAAATGTTATTGAGGGGAAAATTCTGACTGGCTGTGCAAAAGGTGTTATTGTTTATGTTCCAAAAATTCAAATGATTACCAGCGACTATCCATTCGAATTCAAATGCCTTCAATTCCCCATAAAGCTCTGTTTCGCGATTACCATTAAGAGGACGTTTCACCCGCATGTGTTGTCTCCGTCTTACAAGTGCGTAACATTGCAAAAACTGTTTCGCGCGGGAAAAAACCGAGAAAGATACAGTTATAACTAAGAAACAAAATTTTCACCACATAAAGAAGAGAATTTCGTCTGTACAATATCGTTTTTATTTTTTCGATATCAGAACTACAAAAAAAGTTATTCATGCTTAAAAAACACAAGATTAATGTATTATAAAACAATAAGAACTTTTTTTTATAAGTAATATCGAAAAAATAAAAACGATATTGCACAGACAAAATTCTCCTTTTTATGGGGTGAAAATTTTGTTTCTTAGTTATAACTGTATCTTTCTCGGTTCTTTCCCCGCGCGAAACAGTTTTTGCAATGTTACGCACTTGTAAGATGGAGACAACACATGCGGGTGAAACGTCCTATTAACAAGGCGCAATGACAACATTAAAAATTACTGGCATCGATAATACAGATCCTTGCTTCACCCATGGCCAATTTTATATGTAGCATATTCTCGAGTAAGCTCTGCAAAAAATGTATATATATATATCATATATATATATATATATATACAGGGTGATTCTTTTATCATTGAACACTCATTATTTAAAAAAGTATTTACTTTTTTCAAAATATTTTTTTACATAGTTTCAAGTTGTTAAAAAACCAACGCTTTTATTAAAAAATTATATTTTTAAATATTTTTTATCCTCATAATTTTTTAAGTTTTTTTACTTTTTTGAATGACAACATAGAGTTTTAATTTCATATTCCAAAGCAGAATATTTTTCTAAGTATTTTGATTCATAAAAATCGAATTTAGGACGAGTAGTTTATGATTTATAAGTATTTAAAGTTTAGACAAGCGGAGTAGTGGACAAACATTTGGCGGGGTAACCCCGTACCACTCCACTCCGCTTGTCTAAACTTTAAATACTTATAACTCATAAACTACTCGTCCTAAATTCGATTTTTATGAATCAAAATACTTAGAAAAATATTCAGCTTTGGAATATGAAATTAAAACTCTATGTTATCATTCAAAAAAGTAAAAAACTTAAAAAATTATAAGGATAAAAAATATTTATAAATATAATTTCTTAATAAAAACGTTGGTTTTTTAATAACTTGAAACTATGTAAAATAATATTTTCAAACACATTAATCATTTTTGAAATAATGAGTGTTCAATGATAAAAGAATCACCCGGTATATATATATATATATGCTCTTTACCAAAGAACGGATAATGTAGCCTAAGAAGAAATATCATGCTTTACTGATGTAAAATATAGTCTATTGTGGGTTTTATATATTTTCATTAGTCCATTAGAAATCTAACTATTAATTTATATAGAAAAACAACGTTTGCCGAGTCAGCTAGTATAATATAATAACCTTAAGAAAAGATATTTATTTATAAGCAAACTAGCTGTACCCGTGCACTTTGTAGCCGATTAAACATTCTACCATTCCTACCTCTTATACGTCTCAAACTGTGTGTTAAATTCTGTAACGGAGTAGCCGTCACCATATAAAACAGTCCTTTTCAGGACCACCAATCAGCGCACAGTATCACAGCACAAACCCCACAGACTAACATTAGGGAACAATAATAAAGCCCCAAATAACAACATACCAAAAACAATAAGGGTTGCTGATAGGGGAGAGTAAGACGAATCCAACGATACCCTCACCACGTCAATAACTCCAAAACAGAGTTAACTACATGATGTATCGTACCACGGGTAAACACAACTAAACACGGCGGCAGCAGATAGTTTACTAGTCGGTATGGCAGACGACTTATATACCGGACGATTCAACATAATCAACACAGCATCATACATTCATATCGCAACATCATTCATCATATACAACATCATACATATACATCACATCACACGTCCGTGGCAGCTACACTACACTGCAGTTTCTACAGTCTTCGCAGCTCCCGTCGCAACCATCAACAGGCAACAGCGCCAACGAAAATAGTCGTTCTCACGACTCCACAACAGGGCACCAGCGCCCAGGTTCGTCCTAGCGCCAATCAAACAGTCATCCTTACGACCCCTCAACAGGGCAACAGCGCCCGGGTTGTCCAAGCCAACCATCGACCGGCAACAGCGCCAATCAAAACAGTCGTTTTTACGACTTTCCGAATGGGCACCAGCGCCCACTCCACAGTTCGGAAATCAGTATTTAGCCGTTTTAACAGCTAAAAGCCAACGCCAGCGCACACGATCGTCGGAGCACCAGCGCCTGAAGCCTCAGGTAATCATATCATGATTGTGATGATGTGTGATGATGTGTACGCATTGTACACCAGCCCGTGACACTAAACACTTCTAAAACTTCTTCCGTCCTCATCAAACTAAACGATCACGAGGTACTTGTCTCAGCGGTATACAAACCACCCGGCGCCTCACTCACAACCAACGACCTAGATCTACTGACAAAGAGCGCGCAATGGCAAATCTCGGCAGGTGACTTCAACTCCAAACACCCCATGTGGCACAGCCACTCGACAAACGCGGCCGGCTGTGTCCTCTTTGACCATGTGCAACATTCTGATTACTCCATCACAGCACCCTCATCCCCAACGCACTTTCCAACCAACGCCAGATACAGACCTGACACACTTGACATCGCTATTGTTCGACTACCTTACGCAACCCAAATCTCCAATCTTAACGAACTTTCCTCAGACCATAACCCTATCCTTCTTGTGACCCTATGTACTCCTATATCCTCATCCCCCCCCCAACATCTAACCGCTTCATTAACTGGACCAAATACAAAACTATCCTTACTGACTTGCCAATCCCGCTCACACAACCGACTAACGATAGTCAGTCAATCGATTTGGCAATCGAAAATCTGACAAAAAACATTAAACACGCAATCGAAGCGAGCGTATTTACACCAAAAACTAAAAACTCCTCATTCATACTACCAGACTACATTAAAAACGAAATAACAGAGAAAAACAGACTACGCCGTGAATGGCAACGTAACCGCAATCCTACCACTAAACGTATACTCAACGCCAAAACTTCACTCATCCGTACCTTACTTGAAACTCTCAAAACCGAAAAATGGGACCTTTTCCTTAACTCGCTAGATATCCACGACGGATCCATTTACAAACTTAACAAGTGCCTCCTCCACAAACGCCCAGCTTCCCACCCACTGATCGGCCCAAACGGCCTAACTTTCTCGTCCAAAGATCGTGCTGAACTAATAGCCGACTCTCTCGAACATCAATTTCAATCCAACCCTGGCCCTGACATACCTGAAGTAACAAACTACTACCACTCACTACGAAACCTCAACATCACTAAATCCAACCTATTCACCACCCCGGGCAAAATTCAAAAAATCATTAGTGATCTTCGCATAAAGAAAGCCCCCGGTGACGACCTCATCACCAATACGACTCTTAAATTCCTACCTAACAATATCATACTATCCCTAACTAAAATCATCAACTGCTCCTTCAGAATCTGCTACTTTCCCACTGCCTGGAAAAAAGCAGTCATAATTTCTACTCCCAAACCAGGCAAAGACTACAAACTACCCGAAAGCTACCGTCCCATTGCACTTCTGTCCTCCCTATCCAAAATCTATGAACGTCTCATCCTCAATCATCTCCAGCTCAACCTACGAGACAAAATCCGCCCTGAACAATTTGCCTTTAGACCCGAACACTCAACTACTCTACAATTAACGAAACTTACACACCTACTTAGCCAGAACTTTAACAATAACGCAAACACCGCCTCTATCCTTCTTGACGTGGAGAAAGCCTTCGACCGAGTCTGGCACGAAGGTCTCCTTTACAAACTTTCCCAACTCAAAATTCCGACTGAAATCGTAAAAATCATCGAATCCTTTCTTTCCGACCGCACCTTCATCACAAAATCGAAGACTCATTCTCGTTCCCCAGAAACATCCTCGCAGGCGTCCCTCAGGGATCCTGCCTCTCCCCGACTCTATACCTGACCTACATCAATGACATTCCAACTACTCCTAAAACCCACCTCTCACCTTCGACAAAAATCCCAAACGTGCGGCCTTACAACTTCAACATTAACTAAACCTAGCTTCCAGATGGCTCCACCGCTGGCGCATAAAAATTAACCCAACCAAAACCGTAGGCATTATTTTCGGTCGATCTAATACTTCTCACATACCACCACTACTACTTGATAACCACACCATTAACTGGTCCAAACAAGCCAAATACCTCGGCGTTACAATAGGGCGCAAACTCAACTTCGGACAACACGTCCAAAACATTATTAAAAAAGCTACCCGCACTCGCGGAATACTCTACCCCATACTTAACCGTACATGCCCCATCCCACTTACTACCAGACTCAAAATTCTTAAACTATACGTATCTTCCGTTCTTACTTACGCTGGCCCCTTGTGGGCCCCTTTCATTGGTCCCTCACTATGGAGGCGTATCGAATCCGTCCAAAACATAGGTATACAAACAATAACGGGCATGCCCTCTATTGTCAAAAATTCGGTTCTTCTCAAATCTGCTAACTTTAAATCCATTCAATCATCTATTCAGTCCCAGTCCAAACTTATGTTCTACAAAAATTCCTTTTCAGACAATGATCATATTTGCCTTCTAGGTAAATCTCCCTCCCTCCCAACTACCAAAAAACAACTTAAACCTTACCCGTTAACTTGGTCTAACCATTAAAAACTTCCTTAACACTCTCCCCCCACTAGTAGAGGCGAAAGCCTGGTATAGTTAAACGGCATATCCATTCCCCCAAAGCAAAGCAAAATAATCAACACAGTCTTCAATAATCCTTCAATAAAGTCTTCAATAAAAAACCGACGAGCACAGCGTTCCTGCTCATCATCACGGACGGAACCATCGACGTAGCAGCGATGACACTCGTTGTATGAGGCGGAAATCGACGATCACGACATCTTCACCTTATGCTACGGACAAAGCCATCGGCGTAGCGGCGGAACACTCGTTATACGAAACGGCTAGCGCAGCGTTCACGGTCACACCACGGACGAGGCCATTAACGTAGTGACGAAGACACTCATTATACGAAGCGGCAACTGACAAGCACAACGTGTGTTCTTAATTATTACACCACGGACGAAACCATCGACGCAGCGGCGATAACGGTCGATATACAAGGCAGTCTCCGGGTTGACGAATTACTAGCGTTGTTACTACGCTTACGGTCGATATACCATCGCGACCAATAAAAAACGGTTCTTTTCAGAACCACCAATCTGATAACCCCCCTTGGTGTGCCTGCTCAGGTATCACTGTGAGATATTATCAAATCAAACACGACTTATAAGAGACCGTGGGAGAGTGATTCTAACTCATCCCTTTTCTTAATATATAATTGTTAATAGTAGTAAATTGCAAGTCCCAATATTTGTACATTCAATCGCACCTCTGCAGGCCCGATACCGCCCGTCGCGGCCCGCTTCTTTAAGCTAACCGCACGGCCCGGAACCAACTTCCCTCACATTTATTATTGTATATGGTCCATATCGCAGAATAAACAAACAAATGTACACAAAACTGTGCGTATAATTATTCACGATCGCGAAACGTCGAGAATCGACGAACCGTATCAATTCGTTACCTATAATAATGCCAGCAGTATATTTTATATATTTATACATATATTATAGCTGTGCAATGAGCTACTGACGATTACCGTAATCTTGTGGTAAATTTGGGAAAACTTTGTCAATTAACTCATTGGTTGTTGCTGTTATTTTACAAAAAATTGTTGGGAATGTGATGCATTGTATTGTGTTGATTCGTCGATAACTAGTTTTTCATTCCACATTTCCAGCAATTGTTTAACGAAACCATTTGCTGATGTACACACATAATATTTGTTTCATATTTCATATCGATTTTTAAACTTGCATCTCTTTGCTCAATTGTTTCTGAAGCTTGAATTGAGGGTTGAATTTCGAAAAATTCTTTCTTAGTGTTTTTTACATATTAAAATTAAACAATAACTAAATTTCATACTCATAGCTTCAATAGTTCCGGCTAGGTGATTATTTTCATTTTTAACCCTTTAACCCCTTTAACGTTACAAAAATCTCTTCGTATAATATTTAAAATTTACTAATAATCAGTAAGTAATATATAAGTATAACAATAAAAAATGATCACTAACTAGTAGTAAGTTGAAAAAAAAATTAAATGAATAAATATATACATATATTAATAAATTATGAATAATATAATGAACAGCTAGTTAATAGTAAAAAATAATTACTTAAATAAAATTTGGATTGATAATGATTAGATGCATTTTTAAAAATTGCATAATGGTAATATTTTTTTCTTGAATGGTGAATTGATGGTGTTTGAATATTTTTGGCATATTTTTTATTGAGAATTTTTGAGATTATTAAGTTCTTTAAATGCTGTTTAATTTAATGTAACTGAATAGTTGAATATCTAATAGAGCTTTTGTGAGCTAAATGTGAGTGAAACAACTTACATGCATTCGAAGTTAAATTCAATCCAATGCTACATTGGGCCCAAATATTTGGGGAAGTTAATACTTCTTCTGTAATATATGTGTCTAATATATAAACTGCAAATTGTATCAGTTTCAAGTTTTCCGGCTTCATAAAAATTAATTCTATTGCAAATATGAAACATCTTTTGTATCCAAAAATACTAATCCAAAGTAAATTCTAAGCCAATCACCTACTTTGGTTTTCATTTTATACTCTTCCGTTAAACCAAATCTTTAGATTGCTCAGTGCTCTATACCAGATTTGTTTAACACGAAACCTACAACCCATTGATTTCACATTTGGCAAAATTGAGTCCCATTTTTTGTGTAGGTATTGCTCTTTCAAAATCAATATTGATTTGTTTTCGTTCAAAAACAATATCATACGATGAACATATTTCGTTAATACTTTTAAAGTATTCAATATAAAAGGACACGAGTTTATCTTTTAATATGCAAAAACATAAAAGAACGTAATGGACATTAAAATATCCATGTATAGTAAAAAGCTGCAAAAATGGTTTACGCAACATGTAAATGTTCCATCAATATAAACGATTACTGTTTTACACGTAGCTTCAAATTTAAATTTTTAACAGAATATAATAATACTCTTTTCTTTACTATTATATTGAAGTTAAAGAATAGATACGAATAAAATGTCACGATTCCATGACTTGTACCGACGTGCTCGTTATAAATGATTCCAAAATGTATATTGTTTATTATGACTTCATAGCCATCCCGGTTGCAGTCAGATTATCTCGGTTGTTTTATTTTTGTAAATTGTTTTGTTTCCTTCGTTTTCGAATATCGACAATTATTACAGAAACAATTTCTATCTACAATTAATACAGTAGCCATTTCTATCTGCAGTTAATACAGTAGCCATTTATTCAAGTGAATGAGAACGTACACATTTGAACGTACACAATGAACAACATTCTTACACCTAAAAGAAATACGTTATCTTCAAAGCATTTACCTTCATCATTATTTATTAACTGTGTTAGACCTCCAGTAAAATTATTTATACCTAGTGCATATCGCATATGTGCATGCGCTTGGATACGTAATGGACGAAGAATTGCTGATAAAATGTGTTTCCCAAAAAGAATAAATAAAGATAATGATGACTTTATTTAGGTACGTTTTTCTTGCAGCGTCCGGACACGGCGTTCGGACGCTGCGGCTAAACTGTTTTCCAATCAGCGACTAAACGCCGCGACCGTTCCAAATTTTTTACAAATATTCAATCGAAAAATAACCAAAACCAAATTTCTCGTCAACTTTTTTCTAAAATGTTAAAAAAACTTTTACAAATCGAAATTAGGAATTAAGAAAGAGTCACCAATCAGTCGATCTTTATAGGACTATAGGTCGATCGCAATGAAAATGTAGTATACACGATACATCATATTGTATAAACTTAATATTCTAGTATAAAAAAATCCAAATAAATAAATATATGTCGATCATCAGTTTTAAAATTAAGAATACTTATTTTTTGGATGAGAACAATCGTATAAAACTTTGTTTTTTTTTAACAAAATCTATCAAAATTTCGTCCTCCTCAGAGAAAAATATAAACTTTTTTGACATCTTGACGCTGGTGGTTGACGCGATGCACTGGTCCCGACCGGTGTTGACGCCAACCACCGCGTCAATCGCACATAGGAAAATGGACACATTGAAACGTATTAGACCAGACTACCAGAGACTCCGCATCCGGACGCTGTAATGAAAACGTACCTATTGGGTTTTAAGTTTCACCCATTGTACTTGTTCTTTTTTTGACATTATCTGACCAGTTCAAAGTATCAAAGTGATTTATAAAAAATTATAAAAATTGCATCATGTTTTAAATATTTATAAAATCATGAATTTTTCATGATGGTGTTTGTTGTTAAAATGTTCTTGTAAGAGGACGTGATACCCGCTATGTTTCACATCTTAAAATATTCTTATAACTCGCTTCGAAATTAAAATAAAGTAAAAAGCCCCAGAGATCGTCCAAATAATATTCTTACCTTTAAATTTTATAATAGGTCAGTTCACTCTAACTTTTAAACTAACGGAGCTAAACGTGATTTGCTGAGCGTAAAATGTACCATGTACGCACTTGTAAGATGGAGACAACATATAATATGCGGGTATCTCGAGTCCTCAGTCCTCTTAACATACTAACTGTTATGGAGTTAATAGTTAGGTACTACAACGTCTACAACTTACTTTATGTTTAAAATGTGTAATACATTTTAGTTTTATTGACATTAATTTTGTTATATGCATTAATAGAAGATACCTATACCGGTTTTTCTGTTTAATACAAGTAATGTGATGGACTACTGATGGTAATACTCAATAGGTAATTATGTCATTATGAGGGAGGGTTGGAAGGTATAGCCCACGATGAGTTGGTGTTAAATAAATATTAAATTGGATCCAAGTTTTTTAAATTTCTATTTGAGTTCCCATCCTTGCAATTTACCAATTCGAACGCTGCCGGCTGCCGCATTAGATTTAAATATTTTTAAGACGCGTAAACTTGACTCAATCGCATAGTTAATAAATTAATTAATTAATTATTATCAGCTGTTTACAGATTAAATGATAATAATTACAGTGAAAGCTCTTTATAACGAAACTCATTACAACGAAAAACTCTATAATACGTAAATAACATTAAGTTAACTTATAATGATTGATTTGATTTAAAACCTATTAATTACTCTCCATTACGACAACTCTCAATAAGACAATAACGAAAGAAAACACGTTATGGTCCGGAGTCCCTTCAGATATCAGATTCGTTATAGAGAGTTTTCACTGTATATTGATACCACAGAATACTAACAAATTTACATATTTACTATCACGAACTAAGATCTTAGTTCGTGGTTACTATCATAAATAACATATATTATCTATGGTTACTATCATTATAGTAACCACCGCGTAGTGATAACTGATAGACGTTACATTAACACAAAATATTTTCTGAACTATCTATCTGAACAAATAATATTTAATTGTAAAATACAATGTCTTATGGTATTATTTTATTTATAATTTAAACATCATATTAAAGTTATTAATGTGTTATAGGCACAGTTATATTACATTATAATCAATAATACAGTTATAGGTTTCTTTTTTTGTAAGATTATTAAAGAAAAAAAAATGTTTTATTTACAAATACCTAATATAAATGTACCCATATTTGATGTGGAAGATTCAGCATTATCTCGTTTGGAACACTTTTCCACTTACGCTAAATTAAGTGACAAACCAAAATACTCTATGTATTTGAGAAACTCTACGCTTCTTGACTACACTGGATTTTTGTGCCTTAGGTACCTAAACAATTTATTTATATTTATATATTTATTAAACTTACTGTAAGCTTAGACTTAAAATAATATTGTGTGTTATTAAGTAACTCTAATTAAAATGGATAACTTACTTAGGTAAATAGTAATTTCATTTCATTCATATTCAATTACTGTTGTAAATTGTAGTACCTACAACTATTATAATATATAAACTTATAAATATTTTTTTTTCATAAGCATATTGTATACAAATTATACATTCTATTGTTTTATCAATGCACATCCCTATTTAGGATTAATGCATTTAACTGTCAGATAATATTAATACTTAATTTAAATATTTTTATTTAGTACTAATAATATTATAACTTATAATTTACAAATAATATATAGTTAACTATATACATACTATATTAGTTAAGGTATTATGTAACTGAAACTTCTTTTAAGAGAACACTACCCCCATACATTTGTTGTCTCTGTTTTATACAACATACCAAATTTCCAGTCACTACTTTCAATAGTTTTGATATTAGAATGATTTTTCCTATTTTAAAACATTTAGGTAAGAACATTATCTGTGCTTTTATTTGTTAATTCAATTTTGAAGCGATATAAGAGCTAAGAGCATTTTTAAGTTTTGATAATTCACATACCCATAATATTATCTTGCTTGAAAATGAAAATATTGAAAAAATGGACAATGCTAAAACACTTATAATATTATTATCTAAATTTTTGATAATAAGTCTATTCACTTTAATATCAAATATCCAAACTAACAACACAATATTTAAACTAGTGAACAAACATTTATTATGTCCGTACTTTGTATATTTGTAAGATTGTAAGATGGAGACAATAGAGACAATAAACGTATGGGTAGTGTCTTCTTAATGAACTGATTTGAAGGTACTTATTAAAAAACTCACCTTTTTAATGCGAGACTCAAGGATGCCAGATTTTCTATTGTGACCATATAATAAGCAATCCTGAAAATCCTAGATTATGTAAATAAATTTATTATTATTACTAGTACCTAGATTTTATGTAACTGCATATTCTTTTAGACTTGAGTTGAAATAATTTTGATTTAACAAATTGACATTTTGTCGTTTTGAATCTAATCCGAACAGCTGTTGCTTTGAATTTGAATTTTGTTTTACAGTATAAAACTATAGAATATATTTAAAATTATAAATCTTTGCTAGATAATCTACCAAAACTACCTATCTAAATACCTATGTAGTTTTATTTAATTTAAATACCCGTTTAAATATGTAATTTAAACTAACTTTTTTATAATAATTTAAATAGATAGTTAGATTTAAATTTTAATGACTTATATTAGAGTTTATTGTTTATTGTTAAGTAGTCTTTAAACGGTAAACTTTGTATATTACAGTAAATAGCTTTTATAAATAAAATAGTGTATCACATTATATTAAGATTCAATTTAAAAAATATTATTCTATAAAATTATATTATCTAATAACTAATAAATATGATGTTAATGTTGGATAGTTACCTAGCTCTTAAGGATTTGTTTAGTAAAAATTATTTATTTAGTATGTAATACATTGATATTTTCAGAACTTATGCAAGTTTAACCAATGACCATACATTAAAGGAAATGGTCATAGAAGGAGAATGTCGTTTAATCTCAGAACGATTAAATTTATTAAAACCAAATTATTTAAGAAAATACTTAATAAAAGTAATAGATGAAATTGGACATTTTAATGTGACTGATGATAATATTGATGTGTTACTAAAAGTATGTTCAGAATACAAGAATAAGCAACATGTACCATGTAATGAATGTTGTAGCTTACAGTCTATTGAAGGTTTGTTTATGCGATTACTAATTATAATTGTTTCATAATTGATTAATTAAATTTTTTATTTTCAGTTCCTTGGCAAAAATGCCTGACATTAGTTTCCAGTAGAAAAGTGCACCTTACTCAAGGCATTGCCATTGTACTCTGTCATCAATGGAATAGTTTATTAGTCGATTTATTTCGTTTAATTTATATCAAATCATTACATAAAATTCGTCGTTCTATGTCTGCTTTAGATAATAACAACTTACAATTTGAATATCTTAATGAGAAATTAAATAGGTATTATGATTCTAAAATAGCCTTTTGGAAAAATATTGATGAAGAGATATCTTTAGAAGAACTTAATTTAAACAAAATATTATTGCCTCCTTGCATGTTGTTGTCATTAAATTCATTATTCACAAACCATCGCCTTGCCCATGAACCACGTTATCGATTGACATTATTTTTAAAAGATATAGGAGTATCTTTAGATCAGACTCTAAAATTATTTCAACAGGAATATTCCAAGTGTGGAAATCTAAAAAGTACATGCACACATTCATGGGATGAACATAACAAACAAATAGAATACAATGCCCGTCATACTTATGGTATGGTGGGATCAAAAAAAAATTATCAAATGACATCTTGTGCTGTAATGCAGGTATATTTCATCAACTTTTTAAGATAAATTTTAACTGTAATAATGTATTTATTTTTTTTTAGAAACAAAATATTCAAGTTTCTGATGAAGGATGCTGTCCATTTGTACATTGTAGTGAAGATAAATTAAAAAGTTTGTTAGAAGAATTTACATCCATTGACGATGTTGAAATGAATACTTTAATTGATTTTAAAAATAGTGATCAACCTATCCAAGCATGTCATTGGTATGCACAAAAGTTGTTTCCTTTGTCAGAACCTCTATATCATAATACACCAACACAGTATTTTTACAATTTAAAAAAGTTAAATAAGTTCCATTAATAGATTAATAAGATAAGTAAATATTACTAATTAATGATATAAAATAGATATACAGTAAACAAAATGTTAGTTTATTAATTTCGTTATAGTAATAATTAATAAATATAAAAAGATTTATACAATTATTTATCAATAAAAAATATATCTACACTAAATATTTTACAATTAAAAAATTAGTATTCACATAAAAAACTGTACATATAATAATATAATATATTGACATTTTCATGAGTATTCGTGCATAACTGAATTTGGTGGTGTCCATCGGTAAACATACTCACTCTTTGAATGATTACCATGATGGTTTTGTGATTTATTTTGAGGATTGCCATAAACTCCATAAGTTGGATCATCTGCTGAATCTTTTGGTGGTTGCCTATATGTTTCAGACCTATTACAACTTTGTGGATATATTCCTGGAAATGTTTTAAAGTGGCGATATTATTAATGTTTTCCTTACAATCTATTTCATAAGTTACAAACCATTATGGATCCCACTAGCATTGACTTTTGATGAATTCCTAGCACTGTATGTGGGTTCATGTTGCCTTAGTTGATTCTGTTGATTTTGCCTATCTAGTCTATCTGTTCTATCATTGCATAGTGAAGTAGCTGTTGATGTCTGTGGGTATAATGATTGTGCTGGTAATAATGGCCCTGGCCTTGGTAAGTAATCACGAGGTGGCAAGTTATGGATGGATTTTGAATGGTACAGTGACTGTGAACGACTTAAATTTGCACGTGTCAAAACTGGTGAACGGGCATATAACGATCTACTCCCTTCATACAAAGGCTCTGGCAAATCTAAATCAGCAGTTAGCATTGGAGGGGAAAGAGCTGGCCGTATAATTTTGTGTGGTACTTGTATCTGACACAGATTCTCGTCATCTATAAAATATATTATATATTATTAATTTAATTTTTGTAAACTGCATGATATATAATGTCTTACCATTCAAATCATCTATTGTAGCTTTCCGTTTTTGTGGATTAAATATCAAATCATACACTACACCTGCAATGATTCCGCCCACTCCTGGTCCAAACCAATAAACCTGCACAATTAATAGTTTAATAACATTATTGTGACATAGTAACTACAACAAATAACTATAGTAAGGTATAAAACAAATAAAATTAGTGTCAAAGAAGTGATAAAATAATTGTAAAAATTATATAGGTACTGAAGATCTATTAATAAACTTAAACTATTCATATATATATCCTATATATTAGGTATATCTATCAGTAGGTAATTCTCCAAATCAATGCTTGTATTTAACTTATTGTAAGAATTAAGCACTTTTCATAAGTATATAATTTTCCGTACCTGTACCGCCTCTAGCTATTAAAATATATTATTTAAAAAAACAATATATTATTTAAAAAAACTTATTTTGGATGCCTTTCTAAATTTTTATTTGAAGACCCCTATTTTCAATTTGGTAGGTTTAAGTTTACAAAGATTTTTAATTTTTTAATTGCAATTTTTGAACTTGCAAATTATCAGCATTTTTTGATTGGACATAGTTTTGAAGTTCGTGATTTTCTATTTTTCACTCTTCTGCTACTAATGGTACCTAGTAGTACGGGTAGATGCGGCTCGTCCATCACTCTGTCGTATTGTAACAAATAACAATGTGTCGTCCTTTAATTACCTTTTAATATCTTATAATTTAAATATTCAAATAGTTTATAATATTTAACTGGATATTGAGTTAAGTATCGTTTACGATTGATGATTAGAACACACATGATGTTCCAATCGTAGAGTAATATAAAGTCTATATTATAGACTATAGTTATATAGCATTGCAACATCAAATATTTAATTTTTCTCTATACCTAGTTTCATCGCGAAAAAGCTTAAATTTTACACATCTGAATTGATAATATAGGTATCTCCGTTGTGATCGTTTTTACTACCTATATATTATATTACCTACGAAGTTACGTTATTTATTTTCATTTACTTATGTATATTTTATACCCGCTCTATTACTTATTTTTCTATTCCTAAACGCTCTATAATTTATAGTCAGTATAATCCAATTGACCAATTAATTATTCTAACCAACAGCCATCCTTCATTTCTATTGTAATATAGTTAACTAGTTCCGTCTCACTTCTATTAAACGCATACTATTTGTAAATACCTACTATACTGTACTTTGCCACTTTGGGCCAACGCCAAGCTCGTATTTAATTAAAATAAAATGGAATAAATACATTTTATGGCCCAACATGAATTTTAAGATTTAAAAGTATTAATTAAAAATTATTATTATTATTTATTTTCCAATATTTGTTATATGAAAATGAAAATTTAAAAAAAATAAAATAAAAAAACCTATGTAGATTTTAAAGTTAAAAATTCAAAAGTATTTTCACTTATCAGTCTACTTAAATCAGCAGAGCTAAGATCAGTATTCAGTACAACGACTTCCACACAATACCATGAAAGGATGGTAAGACGCATAATAAATAGTGTATATCAGCAAACTTTTAGTGGCTATAACTTCGAAACTAACTTGCAATTATGGGTGTGTGAATGTGTTTATACAAATATATAATAGCCACATAGGTATGTACATTAGGTAAATTTAATATTAGTATTTAATATATATATATAGGTACCTAAGTTATAACGAGCAATCTTATTCAGTGTTCGAATTCCGAATACTTGTATTTAAATATATTTTTAATATTTCAAATACTTTTAAAATAATTTTCAACAAATTTATTTCAAATACTTAAATACTTTTCATCGTATTTGTGTTCGAGAATACTATATAAAAAAAAAAAATAAATTTTTTCGTACTAGCGTTCGCGCCATTCTAAATTTCAATTTCCAATATTTCGTAATGAAACAATTTAAATTTTGTTTCTAAAATATTATTTTATATTATTATGGTTCTAATGTCTATGAATTTATAAATGAGATTTCTTAAAATAAGAGAGGGTAGTAGAACATAATTTACACTTTTTTGGTATTTTCTGGATAGGTACAATAAATATCTTTTTAAAAAGTTAAGCAATTGTATTTATTTAGGTCTGATATTTTTGCCTCAGCTGTTTGAATTTAACTCATGACCTCGTCCCAAAAACGACCCTTAGCCTGCGCCTCGGTATAACTAGTATAAGTAGAGCACTCGTTTACTTAAAAAAAAAAAAAAAAAGTCGCATTAACAATAATTAATAATGATTAAACTTACCCAGTGATTATCCCAATGGTTCATCACAAGTGCCGGTCCAAATGCGCAAGCTGGATTAATAAAGGGCATCTGCAAAAAGTTACTCGTAGGGTATTTATAAGGGATCATTGGATTTGTTCTTACCGCCACTAGACCGCACGCGAAGTACACTGCTCCTATTGCCGTTGCCGAAGTTCCGGTCCATTTGTGAAACGTATTATTAGTCACATAATATGTGAACACGATGAAGAACATGAGTAGCAAGCCTAGGCTGAAACGTTGCCATGGGGTCGTGCTGCTGTTTGGCAGGTCGTATAGACTGGTGAAGTAGTTGCGAGCGGAAACACTAGAAACCGATAATACCATGGTGTAGAGAATTCGATATCATGTACGTGATACGAACAGAGGACATAATATTATACTAATGAATAACGATGTATACATAATATCATATACGACATGCATAATAATATGATGCGGTGTGACATAAATGTTTACCTGTAGATAATCGCTGCGCCTCCCACTGCGCCGCCACATTGTGCAGCTATGAACATAACAGCTCTTACGGGGCTTATCCTTCTTGTGATCAGCATGGCAGTAGTTAAAGCGGGATTTATGTGTCCTCCTGAAAAAAAAAAACGCTTCTAATCAATTAAAATGTCCAACGATATTTAATGAATAAATAATATTTTTAGACCATATTTCAATGCATCAACGTAAAACTATTCTAATGAGTATCTTTATAAATATATAATATTATGATATGCATATAAATACAACTGATTCAGCTGTAACATAAATAAGAAAAAGCGGGTAAGCAGATAGCGGTACTAATGTACTAATGAACATAAAATGTATATAAAAAATAATCGTGCTCCTATTTTTTTAAATTTGTTGATTACAATATGAATTATTTATTCGAATCCATGTGTTAAAATTTCAAACTTTTTAACTCAACGAATAAAATTTTATCGACATTTTATAGAATAAAATACCGATAAGTTTAAAATGTAATATGTCCATAAACAATATAAAATTAATTAAAATATTTTTTTAAATTGTATCATGTAAAGAAAATTAAAAAATAAACATCTGATGAACATTTCAAGTACCTTGATCATTATTTTTTGAATAACAAAATACAAAAATCGTTGTGTGTGAATTCATTAATTTACGGGTGAATACCCATTACCCATGCAATGTCTATCTTCAAATGCATTATTTTTTCAAACTTTTTTAAACGTAAAAAATCTTTGTAGAACCTTGTATTAAATTTTCAAACCTTAGATATAAATAGAATATTTTTAATTCAAAATAATTTTCAAATGTTCGTGATTTTGAAATTTTTTTTACTTTAGACCCTCAACGTATAATTATTATTCAGTTTCCTGCTAGAAAAGATGCCGTTGAAGAACATCAAATCGTTTACAAAAACACACACACACACATCATTGTAAAATCAATACATTCATGGCTCCGCTCAAAATTAAAAAAAAAAGATTTAATTGTTTATCAGCGTATAGTACAGTAACTTTAAAAAAAATATATATTGTGATGGTTATGATTTTAACACACGTTGGTAAAAATATAATGACCTAATATCAAATACAGATACAAATTATATCCAATAAAAATAACAATTTTATTTTACATAGCACTATATTTATATAGGTATGTATAAAAAAAAAAAAACGCTAATTTCTACCATTACTTTTATAATGTGTAAGGTATAACCAATTCGTCAATGGTAATCATTTATAGCGAAAAAATAATGTTTTTTTATTCCCATCATAAATCTCAAAATCTTAGGGTAAATTTAGGAAATCTTTAGTACATCCCTACCTACATGGTGATTGGTGGTACGAATGTACCACGAACATTTCAAGTCTAGCTATCATAGGTTCTACACCCGTTGATCAGTCAGTGAGTTTGGACACGTTAAATGATATAAATAGATATAGATTAATTTAATTCAACGTTTCTTTGTTCTCGTATATAACATTTAAAAATTTATATTTGTTCCTATTTCTTATTTAATATTTTTGTTTTAAATTATGTTTTTAATAAACTATATAGTTGTTACCTAACCGGTAAGTATACATTGTAGGTATGCCGCATGCAAATCTGTAGACCGTCATATTTTTTTAACATTATTTTAACTATAATAAACATTTTAATTCTTATAATTGTTTTTCAATGTTATGTCTTAGCTATTATAACTACTAACTAGGTAGATATTTATTAATATATAAATTATGTAAAATATATTTCGAATAATAATTGCTAGCAAGTGCTTATACTACCATCGTATATTATATGTATATAATACACCGCTCAAATGGTGCTGAAAATCGAATGACTACGTGTTTATCATTTAACCATCTAAGTATATTTGATTTACTTGTCAAAATCATTGCCACAGCTTTGATTAAGACCGTTTATTAATATTTAGATAAGTACCTACTTAACATTCCACTGAATCATTGCTGATGTACTTATTAGTGCGTACCTTTACAATTATATACAGCCTGCTGGTTAGGTACCTTTATTCATTCTATTATTGTTTTACAATGTTACATTTAATTGTCTTCTTAAGATGTTATGTTTGGATCGTCTATGCTTACATTGTGACAAGTTGTATTGCTAACTTATCTAATCACCATCATGACCCCACAGTAGTGTCGGCGGTCGGCCATAATGTTGAGAGGGTATAAATGTATAATGGTACTCAATGATTTTTATTGCCTACCTAGGTATCTACATTATTATCTGCTATGGTTATATCTAAAGGTGAATTTATTGATGATAATGAAATTTCTAACTTTATGTATAAAGGTAAAATATTAAATTTATAAGTCGTGATAAAAATTAAACTATAGGTACATTATTATTTGTTATGGTTTTAGTTATTGACTAAAAGTGAAATTGTTTTTAGATTCTGAACGAAGTGATGAATGTATTGATTTTACAATGATGTGTGTTTTTTTGTTTTTGTGTTTGTGTACAGCATAACTAGTCGAAATAATGCTTCAATTTCAAACTTTGGAGGTGGTATCCGATGTAAAAGTGAATATCCTTGGTGCATTATAGAGGTCAAAAGTAAACATTTTCTAACAGTTTTCAAAAAAATCGAGAAAAAAAAATATTCGATCAGAAAGTGAATCTAGTTGGTACTTTGAATGGTCAAAAGTCAAAACTAGAAAATGTTCAATATTTTTCTAAATAATCGAGATAAACAAACTATAAAAATTAAGGGAAAAAAGGAAATTTTAGGTACAGTCAGTTTTCGACGAAATCGATTTTGATTTTTGATGTAACTTTAAAACAAATGACCATTGATATTCATATATATATCATACATGACATTTTCACCGAATGTTTATATAAGTATATTCTATCCACCATGAAATTTTCAAAAATTTTTGACAAGTTAAACTATTCATAGGTATATGCAATTTTCGATCATTATTAGTTTTTTTTAAATTGATATCGATAAAAATTTATTTTTTAGGTAGAAAATCTTGAAAATTTAATACAAGGCTCTTAACATATTGTAACAATAGCAGTTGAAAATTAAAAGAAATTCATAGTCACAATTTTTTTTTATAAGCATTAAAATTTTGAATTTTGACAAAATACGTTAATATTAGATAAGATAATTAGATAAGATTGCTTCTAAAAAAATAAAATAAATATTTATTGCTGTTTTATGTTTATTCATTTTTATATCTTATAGATAACTGCAATACTACTATGTTGCTCAAAATGTTTCTTATAAAATATTAATTAGGTAATAGACACCTAGTTGATTTGAAATTGTGTTAACACAACTAACTATAGAATTCAATTAAAAATAATAATATAATAACATTATATATTATTTTTTTTTAATTGTACTTTATCTTGTTGAAATAAATTTATTTTATAGGAAGATACCTATTTTGGAATTTTTTAAACAAATAGGTAGGTACTATAGTAGGTGCCAATAACTAAATAAAGGTACTTGGCTGCCTATAACAAAAACAATATGTCAATAATTGTGGTTTAAGACATTTGATAAAATACCCATTTTATATCAAAATAATGACAGTATTTTATATCAATTTTACCCCTAAAGTAAATTAAATATAGAAATATTTGGGAATTGGGATATACAAACATGTATTTTTAGTTAATGTATCATAATTATTTTATATTCCATTATTCTTTTAAAATGAGTATATGCTTAAAGTGCCAATAACTGTATACTCTACTCTATTATTATTATTATTGACCTGTTAACCTAGTTTTATAATATGTACCTATACCCAATGGCCAATACACATTTTCTCAATAACAAAAAAAAAGTATCGATAGAGTCTCACTATAAGTAGTTAATGTCGTGTTAACTACAGTGTAACTGTTATAAATGTGTTAAATTTAAGTTGAATGAGAATTCGATTTATAATAGTCAATAAAAAAAACGGATTTGATGAACGAAGACAGGTCGTCTCCATAATCGGCCCACTTCAAATTTCCAGTAAAAAATCTATCATAAGGAATTTTTTGTCAAATTTCCAAGCTTTTTTACTAACAACCATGTATTTTATCAAACGTGCCGACTCAAGCGTGGACACCCATGCGATCTGCTGTTATAACTATTATTTATTTAATTTTAATAAATTTTTTCTAATTTGTAAATACTTTAAAACGTATCTGATAGTTTCTATTATTACTAATAATTTTTTCTAATTATTACTAATTGTTATCTATTTTTCAAATGTTCAAGACAGTTTATCTTTACACAGTATAAATTAGATTAAACCTCAATATTGAAAAATTGAAGCACTTTTTCTGCTCCCAAATGTGATACAACAGATACAACCAAAACAAAAATAATAATTTAAAAAAAACATCATTGCTAAACTAAAAATGTGATACTCTACTCAAAATCTAAAATAGAGTTGGTAACTTATCCCGCAGTTATCCGGTACCTATCCGTTAGTTATAAAGATATATTAGGAAGTTTTTACAAAACAAATTTATAACTTTTATCTTTAAACGCCAGTCTTTTTCTAATTAAATATGTATAATATATTAAAATATGCTGTAGAGGATTACCAGTTAAGCTTAATTATTTTAAAACAATATAATATTCGAATTAAATAAGAGTAGGTACCTATTATGTTATAAACAATACAAGATATAGTTGACATAGGGAACAACCCGAACAACAATAATATTGATCCTTGATATTTCATAGAAAAAATACTTCCCAGTTTAGTTAGTATATGCTAAAATAATTGTAATTATATAATAAATGTTCTTGAATGTATTTTGGTTGTTTGTTATGCCACATGTGTGAGGACGAGAGGGACTAGGAGACACAATGGTCTTCAGGAGACATTTTCTTGAAAATAAATTAAACAGATGTAGGTATTGTAACAAATTCAAAAATATTTATCACACTTGAGTATATTATTTATTGCCTTACTGCTTGGATGATTACTACAAGATATGTGTCACTATAATACTTTTAGCTATTTATTTTTATATACTTAGTTCCGCGAGGAAAGTTCTGTCATTGATAAAATATTAAAATAATGTAAGTAATAGTCAAGTATGTACCTACAATTTTACTTTCTCAAAAACTTTGAAGAGCCATCATTGTTAATAACTCCCGGTGCTAAATTTAATCAGCTTTCTAATTTTGTTTTTTTTTCTTTTAACGTTTATAGTAACAGCGACACAACAAAAACGCAATACGTTCCGACGTGACTGCCAAAAACACTGTTCTTGAGTTCTTGAGAATATATATTTTTGGCAAACTATAAAATTATAATTTCTTTTGACGGTCGAGCTGGCAATTTGTTTTCACCCTACCCGGTTGTTTGATGATCTACGCACTGAATTTGCTCTAAATAATGTTGCATCAAAACAACAAATGACCATTGTCGTCGTGCAATGGCGCTGAATGGCTGAATACTATAATATTATAATATGATGCAGTTTGTAGAATATTGAATTGTAGATGTACCTATAGACGTGGAGAAATTAACTTTAACAGAATATTACCTATTGCTGAATACCTACAAGATATTACACGATATATTGTTAAGGTATCTATATTATTTTATTACGCTTAGGGGTATATAGCTATATAGAGAGGTACCTATAGACATTAATTATAGGTATTGTTCTGCCTAATTAATAATCAATATGTAAAACAAGACATTAATGAGGTAAAATGCTGAATCTTTGCTTTATGAGCGGATACTAATTAATTAAGTTACACAACCAATTTATTTATTGTTTAATATTGATTTCTAACTGTTGACAATTCTATTTTGTTTTTGATTTAGATTCATATCACGTAATTATAATTATTTAAATAGTCAATGACCTTTGTTATTATATTGCATGGAGTCAGTGGTGGATTTTAGGGGGGGGGGGGCAACGTGGTAATTACCCCTACCTAGGGAATTTTTTTACCTACTTAAATTATAGCGCCGTATGATAAAATGAACATGAAATTCATAAGTCATAGCTATAACATTAAACTCATAAATAAATTATACAAAAAAAGGTATTTTTTTTTAAATATGATAATGGGAAATATGTATTCAGTTATGTCTTTATTATTACCTATCAATCAAAATGATACCAATTCGTCCCTTCCTCAAATGATCTTCAGATCGCTACTGCATGGAGTCTATTCTATGGACTAGAAGTAGGTACTTACCGTCAAGAACTCATACTAATATTGTAGTAGGTGCGAATTAATACAATATTTCAGTCACTATTACAATATTACGAGTATAATATGATATAATCTATAGTACGATAGGTATGGTATAGATATACCCGATATAAATTATGGAAACATAAAACAATAAACCCTTAATCACCCATCGCCGTCTATGCGTATACCTATAATATTTCGACGAGCCATTCGAATAGGCAAACTTTATGGCCAGTCTAGTAGATAATCATAATTTTATTATAGCATTTGGATATTTGGTGTGTACCGACTTTATATATCTACTTTATTATATGCGCGTAATGCACGGATTTGAACGACGAGCATTAATCCGCCGCGCGTGAACACGATAGGGTCAAAACCTTTTTTTATACGTACAACAGATGCTCGCCAACATAATAATATAATAATATACATTGTATAATTTTCATACATATAATAATATACGGTCGCGCGTCCAACATAATCATTATCTCATTGTCGCGCCGCGGTTCTCCCCGCCGCCGCCACTGCGTCCTGTCAGTTCACTTTCAGCCCTCATGGTTGATACACATATTTTATCGGCAGACTCGAGTGCCAATTGTCAACCGATACGGTTTTTTATCGCCACCGAAGAGGGCAATTTTTATTTATTATTTTTTTTTTTTTTTACAAGAGCAGCGAACCAGGTCCGCGGCGAACATGTGCGCCCGTGTACATACGATAATAATATAATAACGCGCCGCGTGTTTAATATAATATATCGTTTATATTGTTCCACCCTACACGCCGGCCAATTAAACTCTGCGGTGGAGGGATGTATGCGTCGGAACAGTGGTTCATTGACACACCACGCCGTGACTCGTCGTAAACGATCTAGTTCGGGAACATAAAATTAAAAAAAAAATAATAATCTATATGTGGTCTGCTACGCGTACACTAAAATATTGTAATATACTATTGTATATTTTATTGATGTGTTGTAAAATCGGAAAAATACGTGTAGGTATAATTATAGGTATACACGTGCCAGACGCCCGACGAGTCAGAGAACCTTAACTTGTAAGCGTAGCACGGATCACTTAAAATCCTAGTTGGGTGTATTTAGTGTATACCTATTATCTACCTATACGGTATAATTGATTTGATCATGAAAATCTGTGAGTCTCACCACTTTGTACTTATATAATGACTAGGTAATGGATAATGACCTAACCTAACCTATATCTAAGGTGTATGGTGTCTATGATATTTTTATAATTATTTAGAAAAAAAAATTTTCATACAAGCGTGTATTATACAATTTAATCGCAAGTACTAATTTCCACCGCGTTTAAAGCGTGCTGCCTGCACACATTTTGTGCGAATTCCAACTTATTTTGTTTTTTTTTTTTATTTGATTTTACATGGTTTATAGTATAATATATTTCATTACTTCTTGCGTTCCCTCGAGGTTTTGTTCGTTTGTGGAAACTGTGTAATCGCGCAGGTGAAATTCCAACCCTCCGACGAAATGAAATAATAACAAAAAAAAAAAAACTACCTATTACAAACTCGATGTATATAGTACCTCGCATTACGCAGGCACCGACATTTTCATGTCATAACATCGATAGCAATGGAGTCCACATGTAAGCCAGGTGCAAAGTAGGTATGTATGTTATATATTTATAACCTCCACTGGCACGTTGAATAATATATTACATTATTTTACCGCATTCAATATAAACCTATCTGTTTATATTATAATATAATAATGTACGCGATTAACTCTGAATTCGTTGCATATATTAATTATTATCACTATATATATAGAATGATGAATACTCATAACGTAATACATTCAAAAGGGCATTAATGAGAACGGTCACCAATGATTATCCATATTTTATAACTAATCCAGCACTGTATGACATGTATACATAACGAATTTTTCGATTACGCAACTGCGTATACTTTTTATAATAATACTCTTTATGCGTTTTCTTGTTGTTTTTAGATGAATCATTTCATTCAGGCTTCTGTTTTTGTCGTATGAAAAGACGAAAGATCCATTCATACACATGGGAAGCACATTTGAATACTATACGCACTTCACGTCAATCGACGATACTGAAAAAAAAACTAATCCAATTCAGTGGGGTTGTAGATATATATACAGTATATATAGGTACACACATACATAATAATATGGTGTTTCGTCGTCTCTGCTCGCTATAATAGTTCTTTTAAAACAAACAAATTAAAACTACTATACTGCTGCAGCAATGAAGAAAGGAACTATATGCATACAATATAGACTAAAGAGTATTATTCTGGCTATAATCCAAGACGGCTAGCTGGCACGTTTTCGATGTGAACAAATCGTATTCACGCGCGTTTTAATTAAATTAAATGGACTAATGATCAAACTATTATTAATGCCGTTATTCTTTCAATGCTAATATGTATATTCTATCAAGCTGCACTTTCATTGACGCGAGTGCTTCAAACATTTCATAAGTTCGTTCAAGCGATTTAAATAACGACAATAAACGACATGAATAATTCATGAATAAATTACTGTTTTTAGTTTTGGGCACTTATACACGTAATAATATCTAGCAATCTGCTTAAATGTCTTGTAAACAAGTCACGTCATGCTTTTGCCAAAAAGTTTACCACCGTGTTCACAATGAAATACTTTTAATTTTCAACAAATATATTTTGGTAAGGATATCGAAAACAAGGTGTGTGCATGTACCTATACAAAAACTGCTATTCATCACAAAGGGATCTCGGCAATGCCCTACCTTTATTATTATGGGTATTGTCTTTGTCTGGTTCGCGAAAAATAACGCGCGAGGACATGGAGAGATTTTAACGTCTCTCGAATCCGACGAGAAAAAAATCACCAAGCCGCAACTGACCATGTGTTATTCCCTACGAAATCTCGTCGTTCACGAGTAAATAATAATTGCGGTAGTATAGTATTAGAACTAATATATTAGTTCAAAATGTATTATTGTTTTTACCATCTGTGTGACTGTGTGTCGGCACTCACGACATGGTGTCCTATAATTATTTATAATTATTATTATCCGAATGTTACCAAATACCAGGTAAATATATAAATCTACCGACCCCCGTACATCCATTTATTTATCTTATTGCGTATGTTATTTCTACTCTTATATTATGCAGTGTCACGAAATATATACCTTTATTAATTCCGTAAATTTTAGGACAGGCCGGGCGGTTTACGAATCTATATATGAACGAAACGAATTGAAATACTTCACAACGGCATTTAGATGAAAAATCTGTTCCTGTCACTATACAGTATATACATACATATATATACATACATATATATAGACACCATGTAAAATGTATGCTCGAGAGGGGAAATATAATAAATGTCGAATTTTACGGTTTGAACGATTTGCCGCCGAAGAGTGCCGAATTTTTCGTTCATACAAAAGGCGACGAACGCCGCGGCGTGTTTAGAGAGGGTGATGGTTAATAAGCATAGCGGCCACATATTATATTTTATTATTTTATACGACACATATATAGTAAACAATTATAATATAATAGCATGCATTGCATTTTACTATTCTCTATTAAAAGTATAGATTATATTTTGCTATTATAATATACCTAATTGAAAATAACTAAATTCGAATTTCAACTCGCGACCGTCTCAAACATTTTTAAACAGGCCGATTGAAGACAAACCATAGTATCTTAGCATACTTATAGCAAATGTTTTTATTCTTCACTGCAACTCAAATAAATGGTACAATCGTACAATCATTATACGTATTACGTAATATATAATTCTGTAATTTGATGTGAGTTAAAAAAAAAAAGTAGTATATTTTTGCCACTCTTGCAGAACGACTGCGACTATGAAGAGGGGGATTATTGTTTTCCAAAACGAAGAATTGCCCAAGGAGGTGATAATTATAAGGCAATATTAATTGCAGTTTTGAGAACCTTTGAACATGATGGTTTCTATTATTCTGTAAATGTTAAACACAGACTGTCTGCTATATGGTGTATGTGTGTGTGTGTGTACATATATAATATAATATTATGATACAAATACGCGTGTTATAAGCGAATGTGCCAGATCGACGTTTGTACATATCCGTCTAAAACAGAAGAATCCTTTCAATTGTACACTTCGTGTACCTACATACTCAAAATAATATCTAATAATTACAATTAGAAGTAGTTAGTTAAAAACTAGTCATTGTGGTAACAGTTAAAAATTAAATTATTCGTCGTTAAATATTTATTTGTCGTCCATTATAAATTGTTGCTGACTACAATAAATGGTTTATTTCATTAATATTCATACTATCATACTTATATATATATATATATATATATATATATATATATATATAAAATATTAATCATAAATGAGTCTTGGCCAATGGGTTTAACAAGTAAAAACTAATGACACTTGACATTTTACGTTGATTACAAGAAAATATACTATTAATAATAACCCTCTCGCCACGAAGTTCATCTAGCTACGTATATACAATATCCTTCCTCCAAACCACCTTCTTCATGCGTATTTAATAATTAGCGTGTATCCATCACAACCTACGTGAATTGTTTCATAAAAATATATAAGTATTTTAAACGTTCGTATAAGAAAAATATCCTTGTTACGCATAATATTATATATTTATTCCTAGTGTTATTTAACATATAAAAGTCATATTATTATTTTCAAATACCTACTAATTTGATTGATTTTTTAGTTAAAAAATGTATTTTAAATATTTTTTACTATTGTTCACGAGTAACCATTAAGTAATAATTGAACCCCCCCTCCAAAAAAAAAAAAAAAAATGTCTGATATATTATTACCGTTATTTAATATCTCATATAGTTCTATATAATAGATTAATAGCCGTGGTGATGGTTGCACCAACTATACCGCGGTAATACGCGATATATCATAATCATTAGAGTTTAGATTGTTATAGATATATAGATTAAAGATACGGTATATCACTGCAGAAAAGAACATAGTTGATGTAGACGTTAACGACAGTGACATTGGGGGAATATGATTATAAAGGGCGCGTATAGCACGGCAGCCGGCGACCACATGAAAGAACAGATGTATAAGCAGAAGAAGACATGACCTGGATTTAAAGAACATGGTTGCAACAGAGGACTACAAGACTTCCCACAGTCCCATGTATAGAGCACCTAGAACAGACCTGTCTAACGATTGACGACAAAGATCAAGAACAAGAATCGCGTGCAATATTATATAGTAACTAATTATAATTATAAAATGTGGTACGTTACCGGACACGTTTTGAAGGCACACGGTCAGGGCGAGCATGGTGAACCCGGACGCGGCGGCCGCGCCGAGTACGGGCGAAGCGTCGGACGTGGCCGCGCCGCAGACGACAGCCACGTACAGGAACGTGGCCAGACACTCGGCCATTACGGACCGCCAAAGCTCCAGCGTGCGGAGTTCTGCTTGGACGGGCATCAGGGGCGGCCGGGCGTCAGGTCGCCACCGCCGGCCACCGGAACCCACAGACCACTTGCTCCGTTCTAGCCGCTCGACCAGCTCCAGCATCATGTTGAGGTGGTGGTCCAGTTGGGCGCCGTCGTCTTTGCGCTTCATGATCGGGCGAAGGTGAGAAAACGTGCGACAAGTGTGTTGATTAACTATCCAACTTACTATTACCTACTTAACAAAACTACGACGGCGATTTTTTTACTTTTATACTGTATTTTAGTACGACGATTGAGTTATCGCAGTGGTGCAATTCGGAGTGTACGTATTATACTTTTACCGATTGCGTAGACTGCAGTACGGAGTGCCGATGAGCGCGCGCCACACTGCAGTGGACGGACGGGACGATTAAGCCGACTGCAGCCGCGGGATAGGCTCTCCGGTGGCAGGTGGTCGTCGGTCGTGTCGAACGTGCCCGCCGAAAAAAAATATATATATAATAATAATAACCCAGAAAACGGGTGGGGGAGCAGATGAGTGCGTGAGTGGTGCGTGTGCGCGTGGTGCGAGAGAGAGAGAGCAGGAAGACCGAGCAGGCGGCGGCGACAATGGGTCGCGTTCACCCTGCGCGCATTTCTTTTTACCCTCTGATGCGGGGGAGTGCTGCAGAAGCACTCTGCTGCAAGCTGCACCGTTGAACTATTTAATATAGGTATGCACGCTACAAGCACAATATATATATATATTTTATACACATAATACTATATAGGTATAGTGTTCATGTATAGGTATTATGTATATTGTATGAGTATAAAGTACACGCACACCTTGCGCGATTCGGCTGATGAACCAGTTTTGTCTTTTGAGTGAATTGACATTATAATATTGTATACACTGCACCTCGCTAAGCGCTTCGTAGTACTATCATAGTAATTATATATTTATATCGTATGTGGTAAAGGGTATTAAATACATGCAGTATAATATGTTACATACGATTATAGTTATTAGTTATATATTATAATATCATCGTGATATATTTATATATATAATATTATATATATATTATATGGTCTGAAATTGGAAGCACTCGTCAACACGAAAATATATATATGGCTTACACGCACTGTTTACGTATACAAAACATGATGCCTATTGTTTAAAGATGTATAATACATAAACATATTGTTAAAATACGTAAATTATAATATAATTATTACCATTATAATAAACTCGTCAATATTGCCATCAACTATATATAATTTTAATATAGCCTACGGTAATGAGTATAAGTAGTAATATTCAATATCGTCTAATAATATTTTATGGACAATAGTTTGTACCTATGTTAATATCGCAGCGGTAGTATCATGTATAATATTATTATATAATACGCGTCGCTTAAACTGCAGGAGGCGCTCCATCGAACCGACAACCGCCGTCGCCACCGTCTTATGTCCTCGCCGCCGAGGCAGCTGAAACGGCGGTGAGTATAATAATTTCATGGCTGCAAATCCAGTTGTTCGTGTTTATAAAACGCACGCACGAAGTGTGCGGCGGCGGGGGAGAGCGGGGAGAGACAAATAATAATAATAATAATGGTGTATTATATTATTATAAAGGAACGCGAGACACACGCGAGGCACACATGTTGCGCTGCCAAAAGATTCTTCCCCCCATTTCGTGAATTACAAAATTCGGGTTCCTTTTCTTTCTTTCTCTTTCTCTTTTTTTTTTTGTCCAACGAGACAACGGCGACGGAGATTTTTCAAACATATCTGTATTTTTGGCAAACGCGACGCGCCGCCCCGTGCCCGATGAATAATAATAATAATATATGTACGATATAATATATACCAAGCGGGTTACCCCCCTCTCCCCCCCCCCCAATAATCAAAACCGTATGCCTCACGTACGAGAACAGCTGACGTTTTTATAAAAATATATATAATGTTACCTATATAATATATATAGGTATACGGTATACCTTAAAGAAGCACGTTCATATAGATATAAACAATCTTGCGCCCGCACCGAGTTTCTCCCTTCTATTTTTCCAGTATTCTACCACAAGTCCTTTGACTTGAAATATAACGTCTGCCACTGCCACCAAGCCGCCCCCTTACGATCGTCTACCCCGCGGACGGATGTGCGCGTGACAACGATTTCGACACCACCTCTGCTTTTAGCCCTCACGACTCGGCACGTACAAATAACATAACGACTAGCGCGCGTGTAGGATCGAGAACTATAATAATATACTACGCGTCCCTCTGTATTGCTGTATATTCTAAACAAAAACAATAATAATAAAAAATAAAATGTTCAATCCTGTTTTGATTTTGTTTCGCGAAATTCCAAAATACCCCATGTAAACACCTCCATACGAGTGTAGAACGTAAAATTTATAACCCAAAAACTCACATTTTTCATATAACAGGTAAACAACATTTTTTTATCGTGATATCAATAAATCTATGCAACACATTACACGCCCTATCTACAATTCAATTTTACCTAAAAAATAAACATAATATATTACTGGTTTGGTGGAAGAAAAATTATTTGAATACCTTATATAAACTATACCTACTCTTGTTAGTCTTGTTATTATAATAATATATACCTACTCAGTTATTACTTGGTATATAACAGTATGAGTATTTCAGAATTCGTACTTATATTACTGTGTACGAGTAGACAACGACAGTAGGTAACAACGTTATTTTGTCAGAGAGAAAATGTACGTTTTTTTGTAGTCGAATGATGAATTTTCTTAAAATCACCAATCATTCCGTACATAAGTATATTCAACCTTATAATATAAGGAATACGCTTGTAAGTTGTATGTTCAAACTGGTATATAAAAATATATAGGTAACAAGGTAACTATATAATGTACTATGTATTTATACAAAATTACATACTGTGATACCTGCATGTGATTTTCTCATACTGGACATATCTCATTGAAAACTTGGCAACACATTTATAAGAAAACACTGTCCAAATACAGGGTGGTCTTTTCAATCACGCTATATTTTCTTTGAAAAATTACTCTTAAAATACGTATAAAATTCTTTAATTTTTTGGGGGACTCTTGCCTGCTTCAAGTTAGCCGTAAAATACATCTCATCCGTCAGGTTTTACTTTTCGTAAACAATTGATTGACCAAGAACTAAGATGTTGAACTAGGATGTTGCTTCAGTATGGTTGTTAGACTGTTAGTTCTATCTTGACAATTCAAAACTCTTCGATGTAAATTTTAAATATAGGTATATGAGAATAATCTATCCGATTCGTATTATCCGACGATCTTTTCCGTTTCTATTAATTCTTCCAACATAATTGTCTTTAGACCAGTCAAGTAAAGGTTTTAAGCATTCTGGTACCTAAGTCACCTCCTATTTTTTGTTTAATCTTTTTTACGTATGATTGTCCCCACGTCCAATTGGCTATGTCCATTTTTTCCAATTCGATTATTTTTAGACCCTATTAATACCATAGATCAGAGACTTATATGTATTAACTGAGTATTTCTCCTTCACTACTGACACTACTGCATACTAAATATAGGTATTTTTTTTTATTATTATTTAAATAAGGCTTCAACTCCTGAGGTTATTAGCCTGCAGTAAATACAAAATACAAAATAGTAGTCATAGAGTATTGATCTTAAAGCTAAATATAGGCATTATAATGTATATAGCAGAATAATTAATAATTCAGAAGCTAAGAACTTATTTGAAATTAAATTTAAATACCTAAATATATATATATATTTAACAAGATTATATACAAAACCATATGCGCTTAATGAAATTATAAATGAAATATTGAGGTTCACATTTGAACACCAAAAGTTTTCACCATCGCTTAAATATTCCAAAAAAAATACAATTACAATAAATGTATATTTATGTATAATGAAATAAGGGTGCGTAGTTAAGAGATCACACTGATAATGCGCATAAATCTTTACCAAGAAATATATAACCAATGATATTAGATGTAAAGCCAAAAACGTAAGCAATCGCAATGAGTGCACCTGACGTGGTATTTGATTTATATTGCAACGATAAAACCGATATTTATATACATATAGGTGTATTTGTGTGTGTACCTTGCCTATAATATTACAATACTATAAATATGCGTCATATTTTATTCATTTTCGGTTACGTAGAAGCGTTTATATAACTGTACATACCTACATTATACATACATGTAAATAACCGCACGACGACATGGGCGATGTACAAATATATATATGAATACGCAAATCGGTCGACAATTCTATATAAATATAATGTGAATCCAAAGGGTAATACACGAATATATATGAAATGCACGTATTATAAATCATAATTCATAATAATATATACATTATAAATATTTACTTTTTAGTTTTTGTATGAACTTTTAAATATTAAACCAATGGTATCTACTTTTTCAGCAAAATTAGCACCAACACATAACTATATAATTTAAGTTGCTAGTGCTTAATTTTAAAGAGCGCATAATATTGTAAAAATTTTCAGAAAAAAGAAAAAAATGATTTAGTCAGCCTATATCAAAAATACTACATTATAATATTTTATTTAACTAGTTGCAAAATATATTTTACCTATAACATTTGCATTTATGTAAAGATTTGGTACTATCATTATCAGCGGCGGTTACATGATTTTGTTATGGCAAGGATGAGAGGAAGGGTGGTATAATTGATTTTTTTTTTAATGTACTATTTGATAATGATCACCATTTAATACATTATATTTATAATTTATATTTCCCTATAATTAAGTTATTGTTATTATAAATAATATTGAAAAAGGTCTTCGGGGAGAGTCTATATCTCCTCCCCACCAATTTGTCTGCCTTTATACGATTTACGATATAGGTATACGATTTCATACGATAAGTCTGGTAGTTGGTGCCGGAGCATCGCGAGAGTGGCTTTGTATATAATTGTACCTGCATAAGGTAATATTATACTTAGATAATTGGTGGTGGCAAAAAAAACCATTATTTCTGGTTCACCTTCGTGAATTGTATTTTTTACTAACACAAGCGCCTTCAACGTGCGAAATATAATATGCCGCTTAAAGTTTAAAGATTATATACAGTATATTATAGCAGCCAGTAGACATACCACGTTTCATTCCTGCAATTAAATTGTATTTTAATTCGATACTTTGCAGTCTTTTAGTCAGTGTTGGGCAAGAGCAAAACACTAGATAAAATTAGGTTTCACCAATGACTAAAATAAGACTATAATTTAAAAATTCTCAAAATGTATAAACACATCGAATTAATTTAAACTATCTACCTATTAAATGGTCCAAAAAAATATAATGTCATTATACTATAATAATGACTAATGTTGAATTGTCATAAGTTAGTATTATCTAAATAATTATACCTATATAACCTTCTCCATAAATATTCCCATTAAATGGATATCAATGCCCCATTACTATGACTTACACGCAATATAGCAAATTTATGTTTAGCAGAACTAATCCAGTGTTGTTACTTTCAATAATAGATTGGATTCGTTTGTATAATACAACCTTATGCTAAGGACGTTCCCTATGTCTCTAAGTTGGTTTTTTTTCTATATTTCAATTTTAATACAATCTATAAGCTTTTATAAATTGTACATAATAATATACACCCATAACTTACATAAAAATAAAATAAATATATATAAACCTATAATAAACAAAAATAATAATTATGTGGAATTATAAATCATATTGCAGATGATACGAAAGAACATGAAAAACAAAGAGTAAAACATAGGTATATTATGATCAAACCACAATACATACAACAGCAAGATTTTAAACTCAATTATTGTAGGTTACCACTGTATAATATTCCATTTATCAATTATCAAACTATCAAGTAGTGGTACTATATCAGTATGCAATAAATGAGAGTGTGAGATATATGCAGTGCGCAAGTGCCGCATCTAGAAGGAGGTATTGAAAAACACAACGAAACAAAAATGCGCAAAGGCAGACGTTAGGAACTCAAAAACAACTGGTAATAAAAGGCATAATATGCATATCGATTTAAAAAGGACCTTGGTCCTTGATGTTATTTTTAATGGCTACATACGAACTGAGTCTCAGTGTGACCATTTATAAAGAATTGAGTCCCGAAATGTATAAGAGTATAAACCAATTGATTGATTCAACTGAAATTTTAAGAATAATATTCTAATAGCAAGGGGCTTTGATTTAATACCAACTAATCACCGTCAAATTTAAAAAAGAAAACATTTTCTTTCCCCTTTTTACCCAGAATTCAATTACTGTATTTTTTTTTCTCAATCAGGTATAGGGGCTCAATAAGTATACAGCGTTTATCATTCACCAAAATTAGAATATTTCTCTTGTAAAAATACAGTTTAAAGACTGCTTAAGCCATCTGGATATGTATTGAAGTGCACTCGGAAATATTTCCACCTCAAAAATCATCAAAATTATGGTATGGTGAATTGGCGTCAACAAGTGTCACACCAACAACTATGTGAAAAAAAAGTTAAATTTTTTAAAAATTTTGTTTATTAACTTGAAAATGGACGAAATTATGATAGGTATGCAGAGATGTAAAATTTCATGTTTTCACAGACCTGTTGAAACTTTTCAGAAACTTTTCATGTTTTCATGAAACTTTTCAAAAAAATTGAAACTTTTGACTTAACACTTTTATACACCTTTAATTTTTTTTTAAATTATTTAAGTCTATAACCAACTTAAATATTAACTGTTCTTAGCATAGATTAAGATATTATTATTTAACAGTCTCAACAATATTAAATAGGTACTTATATAAAACTATAAAATATGAAAAACCTTTGTAAACATTACAATGTAGCCAATTAAATTTTTGATATTGAAAAGTTTTAATACTTTTCATTTCAATAGCCTTGAAACTTTTCAAATTTCATGAAAAGTTTCACTTGAAAATTTCAGAAACTTTTCAGTCTCACATCTCTGTAGGTATGGCACGGTTTTGAGGATCAGAAAACTCTCCTTCTACAAATTTACACAAGAAACATATTTGTAAAATAAATGTGAAATATTTCCGAGCGCACTTTAATACATATCCAGATGGCTTAAGCAGTCATTAAGTTGTATTTTTAAAAGAGAAAAATTGTAAAAATGTTGGTTTGAAGTAGGTAGTATCGGAATCTAAAATAGTCTTTATTTTACAAATATGTTTCTTGTGTAAATTTGTAGAAGGATCATTTTCTGACCATCAAAACCGTGCAATACCTATCATAATTTCGTCCATATTCACGTTGATAAACAAAAAGTTTCAAATTTTTACTTTTTTTTCACATAGGTGTTGGTGTGACACTTGTTGATGCCAATTCACCATACTTTTTGTGTTTTGTTGATTTTTGTGATGGAAATGTTTCCAAGCGCACTTCAATACATATCCGGATGACTTCAAACCAACATTTTTGCGATTTTTCTCTTGTAAAAATACAGCTTAATGACTGCTTAAGCTATCTGGATATGTTTTTAAGCAGGTTTAACTCCGGCTGACTTATAATTATTAAAGAAATCATCAGCTATGTTACGGTAAGAAAACAATACGAAATGGTGATCGTATATGAACGTATTGTACAAACTGATAATTTAATAATTTATATTATGAATTATTCAATATTTCAATAAAAACTTAATTTGAAGGGCGAAATGCGTTGCGACACAATATGTAAATTCATATAACATTTTATTTTGCATGTACTTAGTTTTAATTTTATATTTACTTGATTTTTCATGAATTTGAAGGTGATTTTAAGTTTACACTACTTTGTTTAAGATTATTACAGGCGTATTCCATACTTTTAATCTATAATTAATGATTTTGATTATTCATAAAAGAAATATCTTTATAAAAACTTATTTCATCAAAATCAAATGAATGTTTAAAAACATAAAGATTTACATAATGGCACAATAATAAATTATTTTTTTGGTAAAGCATTCCTATATGAATTTATTGTGATTAGTACTAATGGGTAGCTCGTACAATATACATTATTATCGTTTTCAGATCGTGAAAAAAAGAATACTTTTGTTATTTTTTAAATGGTTGCCGTATTTAAAACCTAATATCATATTATACCATTTATACCCATTATAATTAGTAAAAACATGACATGTATTTTTTTTGGTATAAGCAACGACGTACGTGATACCTCATGTATAAATTTATTATGCACATAAACATTGGGACATGACATCGCTTTGTCGGCATAATACATAGACATCGATGCCCGTCAACCAGCCACCGCTAAAATAGTCAACATTTTCAGCTTTTAGTGACGCCGCAAGCAGACATCGTCTAAGAACCGCCTGGATACATTGACCATTGTTTGTGTTTTCCGGCCGTATCACACTATATTTGTAATGTTTCGCTTTATATTGATTCATGTTTATTAGCATTACTGTTACTCTGTCGGGTAGCTTTTGTCTTCGCCAGCGACATTATAGTTTTGTATAGAGTTGCTCGTTGTTCCGCGCAATCGCTAATTAAATACCTGCCGTTTGAACGACAGATCGGGCGCTATGTAGGACGCCGCCGTCTATCACTCATTATTTTGTGCAGTGGATCTCCTGATCTCGCGGCTTACTCTCCGTCGCGAAAATTAAACACGAGTCCAGCACTCCTTTCGTTTTCCGCTGGTCTTCGCAAGCTGTTCGTCATGCACTCGTGCGTTACCGAAAATCTGTCGTTACCTTTTACGTGTAATGCGTCTACGGTCTCGTATTCAATACGCTGTCGCACCGCCGTCGGTTACATTTTAACGTAAACATTTGTTTTTATTGTCATCGTGATGCGCTCGTAGTCACAGACTAACCACTATAACCACGTTTGATTGAGGTCGCTGTTGTCTGCCGGCTAGTTAATACGTCGATTGTATTCATTGGTCTATTTTTATTAGGTACACACTTTTCATTAAAATTACTGTTATTATTATTCATTTTTTATAATCATATTATTGGGTACTATAGGTAAGTATGCGTAGCGTGTATTGTAATATAATAATTTATCTTATATATGAACCCCATCTCCTCGTATAATGTATTTATGAGTTTCAATGAATGATGTGGTCAATTAATAATAATAATAAGTATAGGTATATTATGATCACATTGATTGTGAGTAAACTGAGTCGTCGGCTGCGCGATTTAGGCTCGATTCACCAACACCTAATATTCATAGATAACTCATCGTTCGCCAACATGGAAATGGTCTCCAGTAAACACATTACATGTGTACAACATTGTATATTAAAATATTATTAATAACAAAAATGAGTTTTAATATATAAAAATATATTTTTTTAAATGCATTATAAATTATAAATACAACAATAACTTATTGCCTATAATGTTTTAAAATAATACAAATATGCACTGTTACAATATATTAAGCGTAAAAAAATATTTCATTAATAGATTATGCAACTAATAAATTTATAGTATTTACCTGTATGCTTTTGAGTTTTGAATACACAACCAAACACGTCAAGAACATCAACGAGTCTAGAACAAGATATGATGAAATGATGGGGATACGGAATAGTAATTAACTTTATATATACTTATTTTAAAAAACGCCAATAATTAGTAATTTATATAAATAATTTTTTTTAAATAAAATTCTAAATATTTGATTACAATTTATTGTTTTTCGAAGTTTATACAATTCTAATTTAAGTAAATTATGTTTAAAAGTAATTGTGCAGAAAAGTTTAAAAATAAGTTTTTATAAGTATATATTAGGTAAAATGCCCTTATTACTTGTTAATAAACAAAAATTTATTTGGGCTATTTTAAATGGGCCTTGGAGCGCCAAACCTCTTAATCCGGCACTGGTCAGTCCGTGACACGTGCATAGATCGTTATGCGTACATCTATAGGTACCATTGATCATAAAAAATAGTTGTAAAGCGTATTTAATATAATGTTGACCATTTGTTTTTTATATTATAGATTTAAATATTTTTTTACATTACATAATTTAAATAATATACCTATAACTTAAATTGTTTATATATTATTATATTATACGAGTATATATTAACAATATATAATTAAAAATAAAATTTTATCTGGTTCTCAGAGAAGGAAATTAAAAGAAGAAAACAATAAAATAATTTTAAGACTTCCAAAAATTATATCTACGTTTCAAAGATAGAAAGAACGGGTATACATGAACAATTGAAATGATTTTTTATCCTATAATATTGTTATAATTGTACTTAATACTATGTAATATTCATACAGTTGCTGTTGAGCAAATTGAAAATAATACACATCATTTTGTATCTTCAACTTTTATTGTTGTACAAAATGAAAAAAAAGATCTGTACGTAAATTATTAAAAAAATATAAAACAATATTAAAAATCAAGTATATTCCTATGAGTATATTATGGTCTCAGACGTCTCAGTAGACTAATCGATGGTTGGTCCGATAATGCTATGATGACGACAATGGACTGAGCGACTGACATATAATATGATTAACATGTATGACCCTAATGTAAAGTAATACATGATTACGCATGCGCGTATAGAAATGCGGGTATTTCAATTTTTTGTATAATACTTTGAAATACGAAAACAAGAATAAAAAGTTTCATATGCGTGTGAAAAGCGATTGAACGTGCAGGTTACAGGTATACATTGAATATGCTCGTGCCGATTCTGTCGTTGGTCTGCTCAAAGCTCAAACGCTCATAATTTAACATGATAACATAATAATAATATGACAAACGAGAATGAGTCGTATTATTTAATCTACTGTCATGGTTATCGACTTTATTAAAAGTGTATGGCTCTGCAATATGAGCAATACTCGGACAGTCGAACTGCATAAAACGTCATAATTACGGTCGGACGGATGTGATGCGCGGTTCTTCAGTTGTCGTTGCTCCCGAAGCAAATAATATTAATAACCTAACCTCGCTCTTATTATCGAAGGCAATCAGACAAAATAAAGTAACGTGTAGGATTATGTACGGTGGTTCGGTGGTAACTGGTAAGTGGTAAGTCATCCACTAGCTTTCTCCAAGGTCCACCGACAGTATAGCAAAGGGTGAAAACCATATTATTATAGTGCGATAGTAATTCGGTTGCCGACGATTCCGCAGTAGGTACCTGCAAATGTTCTTCGATCCACATTTTTTTTTTTGCCGTCATCACCACTTCTGTGATCTGTCGTCAAATAGAGCACTAGCCGCTCGCCGAGTATCATCATTTTCGAGACTACCTATACGCGACTGCACCTCTTCTAGTCTTCTGAATTTCTGGTACATTTGTCTCTCAAAACGGTCGGCAACAGTATTTTGTAGTAACGAGTTATAATCAGTGGCCCATGATTGATTATGTCAACATAATATGCACCAATTATTCCGTCGTGAAAGCATCATTGCAGTGTAATGTGTATATGGTGTATTCTTGTGCACAAAATTAAGATCTTGCAAGTCCTAAGGACACTTCAGTCATCTTAGTATTATACTAAGAATATAAAATATTGTGTAAATACATTAGAAAGATGATAATAATAATAATACTATATATTAATATCAATATTGAAACTAATATACCGTGTGTTCAATTTTAAACGTAACAGGAAATTTTTTGATTGCGTGACCTTGAATTTGATTCGGGGTTTTTATACCGCGTATACAGGACTTATAAATACATCTGTTTATGATAAATTCTAATTTTTGATTATTTTTTTTCAGCGCATGCGCAATAAAATAAAAATTTCTTAAATAGGAACCATTATTTTGGATACCAGATTTAGATTGATTTATTTTCTCTGAACAACTTTGATCTTTACAGTTTATTGATATCTTCAAAATTTCCATTTTTATGACGGTCGAAAGTTTTAAATTTGTTAACTCGTACCTAGGTAAATATCGCATTTTTCAACGCTATTGGTCAGATCATAATCGTTATTGGACAAATGATTCAAACTTTCAGCATGTGTGGGGAACAAATGTCTGGTTTGGGCTTTTATGTAGAAGAATATTAGGTCCTTACTTTTAATACGGTACTCTGGCAGGTAGGAGGTGCCTAGACTTTTTATCGAACACACTAGGTACCAACATTTTTGAATGAATTCAAATTAGATATCTGGAAGAATTTATTTTTCCTACAGGATGAGGAATCCGCCAATAATGCAATAATTATTCGAGAATACCTTAACCAAACTTTTGGCCATAAATGGATGAGGACATAATATGGTCCATTAAAATGGCCTCCTAGATCACCTAACACCATCAGATTATTTTTTTATGGGGACATTTAAAAACAGTAGTTTATGCTAATAATTCACCAATTAATCTTGAAGATTTGAAAAACAAAATAATCATTGCGTGTAGTAAACAGTAAACTCACCGAAGATCAAATAATAACAGCTATTACACATAGATAACTACTGCATGCGACGAAAGGAAGCATGTATTGAAAATAATGGCAATAAGTCTTAAAAGTTCATTGAATGAATTGTAAATTGTAATAATATTTTTTTAATAAAAAATTTTGATAATATAGTAATAAAAAATACATCTTGTAGTTTTAATAAAACAAATGTTATAATATCTAATGTGTAATTAAGATAGAGAGTTGAAAAATGCGATATTTAGGAATTAACTAACTTAAAATTAGGTAACGTCACTCATGTGTTTCTTCGCGTTAACGAAAGGGGGTTTTACCTTTTGCAATCACGCTATGAAGGCCCGTACGTTGTTCTCGAACGTCACGCCAAGGATTACAAGATCCAATGCAGTCATGGTTTCCGTCGACCGTCTTAAGCCTGCTTTCATACTCAAAGAAGATCGAACAATGGCAGATCACACCTACGCGGTCAACTCCGAGATCGAAAAAGAAAAAAAAAACAGGTAAGTTTTTCCTTTTCCCCTTGGGGGAAGTAGTGTGGCTACCACAACGTCATAACGTTATAATTGTATATGTACCTGTGTCGCAAAACCCTCACTATCAGCCCCCGCAAAACCGCCTACCGACGGGACCGAAAACGATAAGCGACAAGCATACGCAGTACACCTTAACTTTTCGTACGACCGTCGTCACGCATTTAGTTCCACATCTCGATAAAATCGTTTTGTTATTACTTAGTTGTACTTTTAAAAACATATTTGTTTTCTGTTCAGCCATTTATTCGAGTTACTGTTTGTTAAAATAAATAACGACGCCTTTTCGGGCCCACATAATTTTATTTTGTTTTATTTGTGGCAACCCGAACATTTTGGTCCCGTGAAGATATACCATCGTTAGATATACCAAAATACCAATCAGTTATCACTACCTAATTTGATATTAAATTTGACTATTGACTGCACCATCTAATCTGGCTCTATGTCGGTTTTCGATGTTTTTGTTTGAAAGAAATCAGTGGCGTAATTAGGAATTTGTCTTAGGGGGGATAAACATTTTTTTTCTACACACAATACTTAGATTTTCAAGTACAATATTTCATCAAAAATTCTTAAACTAATATATATGTACACAAAATGTATTAATAAATGTGCTTTAAAATTCTACACAATTTAGTACCTATACAATATTATAATAATTTCTTCAAAATTTAAATGTTCAATATATTAGAATTAAAATTTACTTTTAAATTAAATAATCATTTATAGATTTCTTGATATTAATTATATTTAATATATTTCGTCGTGATGTCAGCACGATAAAACATATTATAATTCCACAAGCTTCAAATTAATATATTATAAATATACACATTATATAGGCTCTGGGGGGATATATCCCCCTCACCCCCCTTAATTACGCCCCTGAAAGAAATATATAATATAATAACCTAGGTAAACTTTCAATATTGACATTTTAATGATATTTAGCCTATATAATATACCTGTACTAGTTTTATTAAATGAGGTAAATCCGGTCTAGGAATATAATTCTTGCGTATATTACACTATATACCAAACAACTATACAATACTCGGTACTCGATAGGTAGATATAAAATAGGTATTCACTTTTTGTAAGTAGGAACACGTTGGCTCACACTTCTGAGGCCGAGGTGAACCGCGTTACAAGCATATCAAATCAAATAATAATATATAATGGCATATAGGTACTGAAGACTGAAGTATAGTATAATATAATTATTAATCAATATATTTTACAACCTATCCACATCGTTAGCACTTAAAAGTCTATACTATCGTAGTCTACCAACTACAAAACAAAGAAAGCATGATAGGAAAATTTGAATAAAGAATCACTTAGAAATAAATTATAAAATATAAAATCTTCCATTAAAAAATGAAAATGTTCTCTTATTTTAAAAATAATTCAAAATACCGGCGTATCCGAGTTGGGTCCCGAGTGGGTACTAGAGGCAAGTCACAGTTGCTACATTAGTTGGGTCCGGCTTTTTTTTTAGATATATAGGTACTATAGTTAGTAACTACACTTGGGTCCGAGATTTTTGCAGATACTGCACTAGTTGGGTGCGAGATTATTTTCAGTAAGTAACAAAGTATTTAAGTAAATATACAATCCAAATGAAAAATATTGTCATTGACATTGATAAGCTATATATTTAACTATTAATTTTTTGGTATTTTCCTATATGAAATATGATGTTAGTATCTAGCAATTATCTAAGATTTTCTATGTATATGCTCAGAAATAATGAAAAAAATGCAGAAATAATCAATCTATTTGATTATATTTTTATTTAATTTTAAATTTTTACCAACACGGTGTGATTTTTTACAATATTTTATTTTAATTTCTATTATACAATACTTACCTATGTATTTTTCATATTTGATTTAAAACGTTTTAAATATATTCTCTTTGTTTAGTACCTGGATGTCATTACCATGTATTATTATTTATTTTAATAAAATTCGAATAATTTATGTTTTTAATAGTAAAAAAAAAAAATGGGAAGGAAAATGATATTATGCGTAGTACTCACAAAAAAATAAAATAAAAATAAGAACCCAATTAGTGTTGTATACCTGTAAAAATCGCTGGACTCAACTAGTATAACAATATTCTTAATTCGGAACCCAACTCGGATGCAACCCAAAATACAATTAAAAATAGGACATATTATATACACGCATAATTTAACTTTTCCTGGTCGCCAAAGAACCGGCACAGCGTATTATACGACACGTGCAATAAAAACCTTACGACCAATCACACAACGGTCAAATTCTCAAAATACACTTAAGAACCTACGCAAAATTTTTAATCATTCTGCCTTACTTCAGCATGAATTTAACGAAGAAAATACTGAAGCGTTATATTTATTTTCCCATAATGTAAGCTCAAATTATGAGTTATAACCTGTATATGATCTAAACGTTCTATCCCTGTTGAATCTTTAGGTACCTTCAGATAATTATAAAAAAAAAAACAATATACGTAGGTACCTATCTACAGTAAGTTGTACTATTCCCAATACAGACTAGAGTTGAAATATCATTCTGATTAGTTCCACTATGAGTTGATATTTCTTCCCAAATTTTAAAATATTTATAAGACATTTTTAACTAACCGATATAGGTAGATTAGTTGATAATTAGGTAATACTGATATAAAATTTGAAATTTGTTTAATCCATATAAGTGTTTTTAAGTTCGAAATTATACAGTTACCTATTGGTTATTGACTAATATCAAGTTCGACAAGTTCTGTATTTGCAAATACCAACATGAATTCATTGATTTTGTTCATAATATTATTATAAAATTCATTTGTACCTACTACCAGGTACCTAGGTAGTGGGTATATCATAATTATATTATTGTTACCAATTAGGTACCATGTTTCTATTTTATTTGCGATAAGACTAATGTACTGTTATGTATTATATTTGTGCGGTAATTAACTAATAAGTAATAACAGTGTTGTTTAGTTATTATTACATCAATACAACGTATCCATTTACTTTTATTAGTATTCGATACAATATCATATATTATGTTAAATTTAAGCTGTTATTATTTGTTTACTATTATAGTTGTCTCAATGCATGAACAACAAGCGCAGGTTAATAGGCTATTTAAAATCTTTATCGATATTAAACACGAGACTTCGATCATTACTTTTTATCGAGGAGAAAAAATTGCAATAGACGTATGTAATGTACAAGTATACACTGCATAGGTAAGTATATTTAATATTTATACACAAAAGCACAAAACAACTACAAAACGGTTTACTGGGTAGAAAATTCCAAGTCAAACGACGGGCCTTCAAAGTTTAAAAATCACATTTTACATATGTTGTTGCACTTGTTTTGGTACCTAGTACCATTGATTATAAATACTATAGATTGCTCACTGGCCGGTTTTTCGGTGGCGTGCTATTTGCACGGTATCGTTAGGCTGCGCTGCGGACGCGTGGTTAGTTGTGCACGGTAACGCTGCAATCGCTAGCGTCTAACTGAGTGCGAAATGCTAAATATAATATTAAGTACCTAATAACTAATAAACGTTCAAAATCTATTTTGGTTTCGTGTATAATTTAGTCAATGGCTCGATGTCTCACACACACACACACACACACACACACACACACACACACACACACACACACACACACATATGCAATAATGGATAATATGGTGTGTAGTTTTTCATTTCCAATTGACGCTTTGACAGTCGGTTCACGGTTGTATCGCGATTGTTAACACGTTCTGTAACGTTTCTTTTATTACGCCAAAATGTCGAGAAGAAAGTGTTCTTATTTTAATTGCAATAATATGCAAAAAAATACCAAAACTCGATTTCACACCTTTCCGTTGGATTCTAATTTATTAAAAAAGTGGATAATCCATTCCGGCAACAAAAAAAATAAAAAAATATTAATTAGAACAAAAGTTATTCTAAAAGTCAGTTTTATCTGTTACGATGGAAGACATAAGCGCCAAAATTAGATAAGACAAAATAAAGTCTTATCGTACAAAAGCGCCAAAATCGTATCGTACGAAAGCGCCAAAATCCTAGGTACCTGTGTAAATTTAGGCTGAAATTCCGGATAATGAGGTTATACGAACTTTAAATGCAGCTGAATCATATCATCCACATTTAAAAGATCAATTTTATTTTGCTCATTGTTCCGTCCATAGTAATTGATGTATTATTAAAATTATAAAGCGAAACATTTATTTATATGAACTCTCCTCCTAACAATAAATTAAGGGTATCTCACGAAGAAATACCAGGATGGCGAAATAAATCGTTTAGAATATGTGAAAAAAATAGGATTAAAAAATCAACCAATTTATTAAATTTATATTTATTTGTATGTATATCATAATTTATTATTGATTTTAGATTCTGAACGAAGTGATGAATGTATTGATTTTACAATGATGTGTGTCTGTGTACAGCATCACTAGTCGAAAAAATGCTTCGATTTCCAACTTTGGGGGTGGTTTCTGATGTAAAAGTGAATATCCTTGGTGCATTATAGAGGTGAAAAGTAAACATTTTCCAACAGTTTTCAAAAAAATCGAGAAAAACAAAAAAAAATGACGGAAAAACGGGAGTTTTTACGCAAAACCAGTTTTAGACCAAATCGATTTTTTTATATGATGGTAATTCAAAAACTAATCACTGTAAACGCTTTAAATTTTTACCAAATGTTTATGTTAGTGTTATCTATGTACAGTTTAATTTTCAAAAAATTTTGACTTTTTTTGAGATATTTATAGACCACTGAAATTTTCGATTTTTATGAGCAATTTTTTTGAAGTGTCGGTTTTGGATGACCAAAAAAAACTTGAAAATTTAATACAAGGTTCCTTATGAGTTGTTCTTATTATAGCTAAAAAAAATTAAAAATCGTTAGACACAATTTTTTTTTTTTAAGCGTTTATACTTTAAATTTTTACGAAATCTGTCGAAAACGCGAAAATTCGCAAGTAATTTTGAAGTTGAAAATTCATAAAAATTTTTGTGTTTATAACTAAGGATTGAAAATACAACACTAAGTCTTCCATAAGTTTTTCTTCAAGTAGCTATAGACAAAACTCGAAGCGTCATTATAGGAAAAATTTTAAGTGCATCTGAATTTTAAATTTTTACGAAATAGCGTAACGATAACGATTTATCCTGAAACGATTTTAAATATTTGTTATTATTCAAAAAGTATAAGTGACAGATACTTGAAAATTTTACCAGTTATTAAGATTGGCATTTTCTTTACATGATTTAATTTTCAAAATATTTTGACTTTTTTTGAGATATTTATAGACCACAGAAATTTTCAATTTTTCTTAAAAAAATTTTGTGAATTGTCGATAAAATTTTTTTGGCACTACCAAAATACTTGAAAATTTAATACAAAGTTCCTCATAAGTTATTCTTATTGTGATTAAAAAATTATAAGAATACATAGGCACAATTTTTTTTTATTAGCATTTGAAGTTCAAACATTGACAAGAATTCGTCATAAAAAAAGAGAATTATTACAAAATGCAGACAAATTAAAAATTTTTAAAAATAAGTAATTGATTGGTGCTGCATAAAGTACGTATTCATTTGATAGTTTTAGTTATTTTACAAGAAATCTTAAAAATTAACCTGTTATAAATAAAAATAAATGTTTATAAATACAGTATATTAATTGAACCTTGTAGTTGTAAATTTCATATTATTGTTTGTATAATTATTTCTGTAAACGTGAATATATTTCAAAAAATGTTTTCATCAATCGAAAGCCATTAAAATAATACTTTTGATTTTGTTGAGCAAACATAAGGACTTAAAGCTCCATCGAATTTAATAATAAAAATTGCAACAATATCATTAACTCAAACTCTTAATGGTTTATGATTTACTAATTGTACCTAGGTATTATAGGTATATAAAATAATTACTGGAATATTAGTTACTGTTTATTTGAGTAAAATACCTACCTAAATAAACTAAGAATAGATAAGTCCCATCTTTCCAATATTTTTTAGTTTACTCTTTCTTAATTTTCTAACAGCTCTTATAATTAATAGTAAATTAGAACGCTCTAAATTAGTTTCTTTTCCCAATATGTTAATAGACAATAGTTGAAGGTTTGATTATTAATTAATAATATAAATAATTATTGTAATGACGATCAGAGGAGAGCAAAATAAATGGTCACTCATTTCAGTGAACATCGATCGGTAACGTAAAACAAAAATAAAAATTGATGCCCGTAGACACTGCGCACACGACCAAATCATTCAAAATAAAAATAGTGATTATTTGATTATTATTAGAAGTCGGACTTCGGGATCGGGAGTCGTCGACGTCATGACGACTGACGAGTGACGATAAAAACCAGTTATACCCGCACCGCGACAATCGCGGCGGTTACGGCATTTGGAATAAAATACGAATTTATTAATATTGTTTGTTCTTATCGCCATCTATCGAGAGTTTTAATGTACGCCACCGAAAAACCGGCCAGTGAGCAATCTATAGTATTTATAATCAATGCTAGTACATACCTACAAATATTATAATCTATTTAGGAGTTAGGTTGCCAAAGAATCTACGAAACCCCAAAAACTGACAATGTAAACTATAAACAAATATATATATATATATGGCCCTATATTGTATATTGAATTTGATTTAATTTAGATTACCTATCGGAGCCCAATAAGGCAATAAGCACCCTCGCTAAGCACATTTTGAGAACCACTGCTATATTATGGTTTATTTAGAACATAATATCTCACTTGTAGGTACTTAAACAAAAGCCAATATCTACCAGTAATATTACGTGTGGTATATTCTTTCCTAGTTCACGCATAAATACGTAAATACATAAAATATCACGATATTATAGTATACCTACCTAGATACTTTAATTATATAGACATAATACTATACCTATATACAATATATCAATAAATTATAATTAACAAATAATTATTGGACAAACTTATCACGTGAGTGCATAAAATTTATTATTATTACGTAATAGGTAGCAATTATAGGTACATCCGTATCACCGGATCCGGTATACAATAAACTCATCTTATGAATAACACAATCCATTGTAATAATAATAATAATTATTATTATTATTTCAGACATATAATATTTTCATCCCTGTGTACGGTAGGAATCTATAAACATAATACAAACTACAAACTGAATGTTAACGATACATAACGAGACCCTACCAAATGGAGCCAATTCTGATACCTAGAAATTCGTGATTTACTTGTGTTTTAAAAAAGTGATTTTTATTCAATATAATTTCATTTTTCAAAACTTTATTCGAACTTTGATAGGTAATACCTATTGATCACGTTTTCTTCACTTGCATGTCGAATCACCAACCTCTTGGGAACTCTATAGTTACACATTACATTACAAAGTTAGAATCTTGCGATATGTTGGAAAGAATTATATAATTAATTCATTCATTTGGGGGCTATGCCTCCTGCATGTTTCGTCCACTATCCGCCATTGCGGTGGATAAGATCCCCACGAACCACGCTCACGTACACGACCCAAATGTCAGATACTTTATTCACATTTTTAAATTTAATATATTTTACTTATTAGGTATATTAACAATAAATAATTTAATATATTTAAAGTATTTAAAATATAAAAAGAGATTAAAACTTTTTTAAATATTTGAGTTTTAATAATAATGATATGTTGTTATTTATTTTTGGTTGCGATTACATTGTTTGAAAGATAAAATAATATATAATAAAGCAATTTAATAATTTTTGTTTATATAATAAAATACCTACCTATAAATCTCCTATACCTAAATTTTAGTTCTTAATATAAAATACTTAAAAATGTAAACCTGATATTGCTCAAACTATAAATGGTTATTATATTACCCGTAAAAATGCATTATTAATTATTGTATTAATTTATGATGCACTCACGTAATATTATAATATATTTTTATGTGACCATATCCCATATTAGATATAAAAAAAAACTTTGTAGAAGACTAGAAATACAATCCATGTATACAGTTTGGCCAATCGCGATCTCTATTATTCTGAGTACAGGTATAATTTATTGATTTTTGTATATTATTAATCGCTCACTAACCATTTAACATTTTTAACATTATTGTATTCAACATTTATGTTTGTAATATAATTTTTTGGCTTTTCAAACGTAGATAATAAACAAAAATAAATAGTTAAAATATTGTATTTTTACATCACTAGCGAAAAGTAGATATTGCTGGATGCTGGCCCGTCTTCTAGTACTCAATTGAAGGGCGAAATTAAAGTAGATAGTTAAATACTGTATAAGTGGCGGTATAGAAAATATTAGAATACAATATTGACTAGGTAGGTATTTATAAGTTATAAATGGGGGAGATTAAAAGAATAAATAATATATATTATAATATAAATTATAAGAATAAATAATTGATTAAGTAGTTAAAATAATTTTAAATTAATCAACTTACCTCAAAGTTAAACAGACGTACTGCACTTCTGCTGGTGTCATTGGAAATTTACTATATAGTACACTAACACAATTCAAACTAGTTTAGTTCAAGGTTGCAAAATAAAGCATCAACACTTTTTATAAACTATAAACTTTTGGAAATAATAAAAACAACTATCAAATTTTCCGGAGATCAGAAAACGATTGTTGGAATATTAATACTGCCCATAGAATCTATAATAAAAAATAAAAATACGGAATACTGCTAGTCATCAAAATTTAATTTTTAGGGGTCCTACAAGATATTCACTATTTTTTATATAGTTTTAATAAATTACTATCACCAACAAGTTAAATATTTTAAATAATACATTAAATACAGTAAAGTTAAGTTAGCAATCAAAATGAACAATAAACACAAATAAATACGTACAAAACAAATATAAAATATACAAAAAACATAATATATGTAATTTGAGAACAGTCACAACTATTTTATATACTTTGCTATATTATTTAAAAAATTGTCTTATAATTTATTTAATTAACTCCTACATTCGATGTGTAATTTGTCTTGAAAAAAAATTTTTTTTTACTTATAGGCGTTTAGGAATAATGAGTTTATTTTATCCTCTTTTTTCATAAAAGTTTGTGAAACCTTGACTATTAAGGATCGTACCAGTATTCCGCATTTATAATAAAGACCTAATCAGTTTTTCATTTACCCAGAAAACATAGTGGCAACCCCAACTATTAGATCTTCGGAGTTAAGTCAACGGTCAATCAAAGCAAGGTCAGAACACTCTAGTGTCACGCAATTCATTTTATAATAGTAGTATATTATGTATTTCCTTTGATTATTCAGAATTCAGATATTTGTTTATAAATAATAAACAAATTAATGATAATACTACAGAATAACCAAATATTTTAAGACATGAATAATAGTATTTTAGTACTAAACATATAATGAAATAAAATTAAGTACCTAGGTATCTATACTCTGTCCACGAGATAGAACACCACTTCTACGCATCCCCACGTGACACATTGCTATCGAGACCTGCAGTTTCACTATCTATGGCAGGGCGTCGTGTACAGGGACGTGTCGAAGAACAGATTTTGTCAGGGCGTACCTACTGGTGTAGCGTTTTTTCGCTAAGCAAAGTTTATAGGAGAAACGAGGATATGATGGTTAGGCATTTCGAGGTCAGTTTTCTGATTTTCACATAAAGTATAATTTAAAATTATTGGTCAGTTATAGTTTTAGTGTTTTACAAAAAAACAAAAATAACCATAATATTCAACTATCAGTGTATCATCCTAATCCTATGCTGAGTGCGTCGGGAAAACTTCAGAAATTTCGCGACATAAAAACAAAAATAGTATTTTTGGCGGCCTATAAACAAATCAACGCATTTGGCAACTGTTTGACGTCCGTTTAATCACTGATATTATCGTCTTCATGTTATATTTTTTGGCAAACGTTTACCACCACCGATACGTTATAGTCGTTATACTCGAAAATGTGTTTGTGTAGCGTCAAAAACCTAATGGAGTTCAAGTTCAGCCTTCAGCCGTTTGCCTGCGAGGGTTTTTCCAGCTCTTCCCTACATTGCGCCGTCAACGCACATGATTTGTTTTCAATAAACTATATCAAATATTATAGGGTTTTCAAGTCTTAAGTTCCACACAATGTTCTAAAGTTGCTTTAGTAGTATTTATAGGTGAGGGCCGAGGGGTGCGAATTATCCATACAAAATAGAATGATGGCCGCTTTTCAGCAACGCCTTGCGGGGAGTTATTACGTCACCGACTTAATAATATCATTGTCGTGTTACGCAATAATATATTATCGATTGAAAAGTATTTTTATGTAACGCTCATATTTTTCGACAGACGATTGGAAGAATTTATAATTTGACACGATGTAGGTCTTTCGTATTCCACGTGACTTCTATGACATTTTGAACATGGAATGGGGAAGGGTGGATGTTAAGAAAGTGATCACTAAAGGTAAGGGTAACTGCCACGTGAGTTAAGACGTACACGTACATAATATCTAGTAACATTTACTAGCTGTGTACTACTTAGTGTGCGGAAGGAGTGTGAGTAAGGGCAACCTTACTTTCAATAATCAATGTACATAATCCATTCGAGTATTTCTATGTATATATATTTGTTTATATTTTGAAAACAAATTGCTACACGTTCTCAAAAATACTTAAAATTCAAAAAAAAAAAAAAAAATACAATGCACAATAATAGTTGGGGGGAAATGTATACGCGTCGATAATTCATTATAATAAGTTATTATATTGTACAACTGTACAATCAAAACTGTATAATCAAAATAGAATTAGCTAATATTTATTATATAATCATAACTGGTATGTTTTTTGGTATGTTAGTAAACGCATTGCACTTACAAAGTATGATTATAGACAAGAATTTCTACTACATAACTTTTGGAACTAATTGTAAGTTAAAAGTTTGTATTATTATATGACTGAAAGCACTTTAATAATATATTTTGTATATAATGGAAATAAACAAAAAAGTATCAAAGTATAAAATGAGTTTAGTTGTAAATCGATATCAATTTGATTTGAATATTATTTTTTAGAAGACATTGGTTATGAGAAATGCATTATTTGACAGTAAATTTTATCACAAAAAAAAATTGATTATCATTATAGTAAAGTACTTTAATAATGTATTACTAAACGCCCTATTATTTAGGATGTAAAGCAAAAGTTAAAGAAATTTTTGGGAAAAGCAAATTAAATGTATTTATGCTTAACAATTTGATTAAATCTTACTTTAAACACGCTAATTATTTTGCACTATACTAGATGAAAGGTTATCAGATCTTTATCGCAACATCAATACATATTTGATTGTTAGTGTTCATAGGTTTCTCTAAGTGTTTTTGGTGATTATTATATTTGTGCTATGCATAAAATTGGTTATTAGTTTAAGTTTGGTATGACCGAGATATGGGGGATGTGTTCATTGGATGCAACAAGTAGACTTATGTCCATTCTTCATCTTCAGTTTAGATTTCGGACGGTACTTTTCTAGAAATGCCAGTTGTTTGGAATTTATAGCTCCCCTTCGTTTCCTAAAGAAATGTTTTATCTTAAAGATCAGAACAATAACAGATAATATTTTTCTTTGTTTATTTATGGTACGCACTCTCTGATTAACTGAACAGCATCTTCATACTTCAGCCCAAGTTCTATCAATGCCAGAGCAACTAAGACAGGCGCACGACCCAAACCAGCCACACAATGCACAGCAACACAGCTGCCCTCATCTGTACGGAACTGATTTCGTAATAATTCAAACCATTCTTCTATCAGCTAACAAAATAAAGTAAAATGGAAAATTTACCACTTTTTTAATGCAGAAAATAATATTTAATTTATTAAACTACAAAATTTACCTCATTTGCTGGGGATGTACCATCATCGTATGCCAAGTCGGTCACCACAATACCTTCTGCTTTCAATTCATCTACTTTGTATGTGGGTTCACAAACACGCACAACATGTTTAACGTTATGCCTCTTTAGTTCCTAAAATAACAAAAATAAAAATTTAGTTTAATTCATTATAATATGGCTAAAACTTAAACAAAAAATATTTGTATTACTTACAGCTATATAGTTGTGAATTATCTGATCATTAGGTCTATCAGTGATTAAAAATCTCATTCCCTTATATTCAATCTCGCAGGGTGGTGGTCTTATGTCTTTTTGACGCATTATAGTTTCGTTGCTCATTGAGTCGATTTATAATATAACAGGAAAATTAATTTTTACAAGGATGAATTACTGATAAGATGATATCTATGTCCAAACTGAAAACTGAAGACAAAAAATAGTCAAGTCTTTAGTCCATTAACAGTAGCGTTTTTGTTCTTACGACCAACAAATTATACTAAATTATCGAGGAAAACGATTCAACAATAAGGATAGATTAGGATCAATGCTTGTTCAACGAGCAAGCATAATATTCAAATAAAATGATTTAGTATGCATTCACATCCAATGTGTTGTGTTGTGCCTGGCAATATTCACTGCTGTCTAACGACAAATCCATGAAACCAAAGGCTGCTACAGATTTAACAACCTGTAAACAAAATATGTTGACCTGATAAGAATAATAAATCATAGTTTTTGTGTTGACAAGTGCTTATCTTAAGCTATTGTTAATAATCGCCATGACTCAGAGACTAAATTATGATTATTATTCATAGAACATCTTTTTTTAAATAAATTATTTACAAATTGAATAGATAGGTACCGACAATCATATTATTATTTCACCATGAGGAGATGTTGTTATGTTTAATATGGTTTGTAACAATCAATTAGATATATTGAACATGACAACATCGGACCAAAAACATTTCATTAAGAGGATCACAACTACTAAATGTAATATTTAACTACTATATCCGTTCAAATGTCCACTAAGTGCCTATTTAAAACCACTAACCTTTTTTTATTAATAGCTCTATGCACTTACTCTGAACAATTCATATTACACACAACTACAGCCGGATAAATTAAACAATCATAAGAATCAGTATATTATATTGCATAATAAGCAAGTTGTAAAAAAATAATAATTAAAGCAACTGAAAAATATATTATCTTGTTTACCTATTCATAAGTCATAACTAACATCATTTTAATAGTAAATCACTTTACACATCAAATATAAACATAACAATTTATGATATTTTAATAATTTATGATTGGGTGCTTAAATTATGTATAAAAATTACATAGACAGTTTAAAGTTTTATAAAAACAATCTTATTTACCCATCACATAACATTTATTGGTTAAATACTTTTATTTAAAATTATTCAAATTCAACAGAAATAAAATTATTAAGTACCCAATAAGTAAGATATAGTTAAAAACTTTTAAAAGTACCTTCTATTTTTCAAAAAAACTATTTGACTATTAACTTGTAATTGTTATTTACTAATTTTAATATTTTTATCAATTTTCCGTGAATAATTATTCAGTAGTAAATATATTATTTGTAGGTACCTCTCAAAAAAGTTTTAAAAAATGTATTTATGTCATAGGTACCTATTTCTAAATTGTTAACTGATCAAAAAAATCTTTGTTTTATGAATTACCTAACTTAATTCATAATTCAATGGAATAAAAATAAACCCAAATGTAACCTTAAAAATGTTACTAAGTAGGTACTTTTTGGATTCAATAACACAATTATTAAGATCAAAGGTTAAAAATAACTATCATTTAGTTTTGAAATGAGTTGTTATTTTCATATTGTTATGACATACACAATTTAAAATGCCTATGGCTTCCTCAGTATTATGGCAACAAAATCACTATGATGTAAAGGGCATCATTATAATTCATAAACAGTTTACAAAATGTATAAAAATAAATATAAGAATATTATAATAACTACCAAGTACTGATTTTTAACAAAATACCACTAAACTCAATATTTTTTTATAAATATTGTGTTATACGGTTTTTATTACTAACAACTAAAATAAAAAAAAATAAGCTTTTAGTATAAACATTACATATTATACAATATATTTTTAATTAGATAATAATTGACACTTAATTTTAAAGACACAAATGCAACTGGTACTGAGTATTTTAATCCTACTAATCTAACTGACCTTAATCACCAATTCAAATCTATTTTTACATCAATTTTAAATACCATAAAAAATATAAGTGTATTATACGAGTAATGATTGTGACAAACTAAGTAATCCAAGGCTCTATTATAGAATTAGTCTTAAAAGAATATAATTTTTCTATAAGTCAATAAAAATAAATGTGATTTATTAGTTAATGTTAATTTTTAAAAGATACCTAACTGATTTAAGTGTACAATATTGATAATGTAGGTACTACAAGTATGTGATTTAAGAAACATAATATGCGAGATAATATGTATCAAATTAATTAGACTACAGATTTCACTTCAAAAACATCAGACAGCCAAAACCTAATTGTTAGACCTACAATCTACATGATTAAACAACCTACTTTTACTAGTTAGGTACTCTCTATTTTTATTTTAACATTTCTAGGTAAGAAAGTCAATGATTACGGTATCAAATATTTTAGTTTTAATTGAAGTTAGCTGTGTGTTTATAAGCCTACATGACAATTAGGTATCAATGCCTAAAAATGTACTACATAATTATCAGTGTTAAATGTACAAAGAACCAATATCAATATAGAATTTAGAATGAATCAGCTTTCTATTTGAATACTTCCAAAACCACCTTCATGTGAAAATACCTAGTTTTTAAACAAAAAAGTTTTGATAAATTATTAGGCGTCTTAGAAAAACTAACAATATAAAAGTAAACCATATTTTTTTCCCGTAAACAACCAATAATGATAATCCCTCATGAATAGTATGCTTAATTTATAAATTTATATTATTTTAGATAGGTGGTTTACTATAATATAGTATTGTACAAGAACTAATAAATCATGAATGATCAATAAAAACTGGAAATGTCTTTTTGAAACATCTCATAACTAAATTGTTAGATAATTAACAATTTCTCCGGAATGTACACTGGACATAACAGAGTAAATAATGAATAATTGCCTGAAGAATATGCATCTATGGAATTGGAAAAAGGATGCAGCCTCATGTAAGTAACAAGTGATAAAATGATCATAACAAATAGGTACTTATAACAATTGCAGGGAAGGTATATATAATATACTTGCCGACAAAATTATGGAATATGGTATACGATAAAATACAATGTTTGTTGATCAGACGTCGATGTATGTGGAATGGCCCCTAGGAAAGTTCAAATTTGAACGACGAATATTTTTTGTACTTAATATTATATTATTGTTGCGAACATGAATATATGATCGTGGAAGATTGCATGCTGGCAGCTCTCGCCACCAAGACTGAGACAGTAAGACGTGGTCGACGGCCGCCACAACAATTACAGGCCACTTCGAACCTTCTAACTCACTCCCCTCCCCAACAACACGAGTCATACCACAACGGTAGTCGTCGTCATCCGACCGCCCCTCAAGATCGTCGACAGCCGTGCGTACCTCTATTTATGGCCAGACGTTATTGCGAGAGCATTAAGCGGTCGTGACGCGCGTAAAACAACCGACCTGATGCAGATCGCGGATGATTTCTGTCGCCCGTGCAACCATCGCGTATTGGTGACCGTCTATATGTATGCCTGACTACCTATCTATCTGAAATAACGATCGTAGTTGCGGGCCACCTATACGTCATCTCAATACAATTTCAAAGTGGCGATTCGCGCGTAATTCGTGGGTTAGCGGAAAGCCTTGCACACTTACCTGCAGTGCTCGATGAATGACCATGGAAGTAGACGTCGTTAAATCAACGGAAAAACTGCCAAAAACTGTACACATACCAGTACGAAGAAATTTCCCGTTACCAGCCCGGGGTTTTAAATAACATCGTCAGACAAACGGAGTCGAGACTTCGGAAGTGATGACTGCTGCTGCAGTGCTGCTTCGGCTGCGAGGCGGCGGCGGCGGTGGCGGCGGCGTCGACCAGCCCGTTACCGCGACGAGTGGGGACGATGACGATGTGGCTGGTAGGCGAGGTAGTGCAGGGTGTGCGTGTCGGTCGTTGGCGGCGCTCCCCCACCTAACGATTTTACGGTCTCTACAGCCGCCGTCGTGCCGCGCTTTGCTACCGCCTGCCGCCGTCACCGTTGCTGACGTCATGACCCAGCAAGGCACTCAAGGCGGCAACTCGGCAGTCGGCACACGGTTTAACAATAACGTGCGGGAATGGCGAAATGGTAATGATTCGTTCTTTGACGGGCGGTGACGATAAATTAAGACTACAATAATTGTTTGAAACCATCAGAATTTCATATGTTTGAAAAAAAAACACGAACTGTTGGTCTATTGCACTGCTGTAGCTTTGCAAATCGAACGAAATCGTTCTTCGTAGGTGGGGCAAATTTAACCGTTTCGAATTGATGTTGTAGCTATAATATTAATATTTAATACACCAGAGTACTATATAGACACTAATATACTATAATAAATATTAGTGCACTATTAGTACAGATGTATAGACGTGCACAGTGGCGTGGCGAACATCTTTCAAGCCCTAAGCAAATTATTTATACTATGACCCCCCCTCCATAAAGGTATAGTTTTCTGTATACAAATTTTGAATGTTTGTTCTAGGGCTAAGCAATTGCATTAGGTAAACGTCGTTCACCTAAGTCTACAGTAATGACTAATGAGTTGACTTTTATAAATTACAAATTACAATACATTAATACATTATTCATTCTCCAGACCTCCAGTGTCGCCAATAGAGGATGTATCCGTTTATGACGGAAACGAATTGACGTCGTCTACTCGTCCTTGGTAGGCAACTATTAAAGTCAAGGGTTGCTGACCCCTAACGAAATAGTCTGAGAACCTTGGACTATCCGTCGAAAATAACTCTCCATTCAACCACCCACCCACCTACTAATCGACCCACTTTAACGCCGACCAACGGGGTCGTCGACGCAGTGGCCTTCGATCTTGCTTATTAGTCAACCGACGTGACCTATTCACAGCGGGTCCTTGATCGTGACTTGTAAACTGGTGTGTACTAATACGTTACTGATATACTATGTTATTGTTTGTATACATACGAGAATAAATAGTAATAAAGTAATAAGTAATAATAATAGTGTTATATAATAATGTATACTACAATTTATAATGAAATAGTCGATAATGGGACCAGTGGAGTATTTATGAGGGTGATATGGAGAATCTAGGACGTCCCCCCCCCCGAAAAAAAAAATAAGTAGACAATAATAATATACAATGCAAATAAATAAAATGTAAAACTAAAAATGATTGAATTAATATATAAATATATAAATATAATTGTATAAATGTAAATAGGTAAATTTACTGCAGCTTACGAAAATTAAATAATATAAATAAAAAATATCACGGAATATAATAAAAGTGTTTATCAAAAATTATTTTTTTACCACTTCTTTTAGTATTAATTATTTCCATTATACATTTATTAAATTCACAAGTCACAAGAACAAACTGTTTACGCACAATGTTACGAACTTTACAAGAGACATAAAATCAAGAAATGTAATATAGCTAATTTGAGGTAGGTTTATCAATCATTGCCAATTAAATTGGGTAATAAATAACCAAAGTGAATGATGATAATAAGGGATTGGATTTTAAAAAATTTATATTTTATTTTTTATTTTTATTGTATTAAAGTTACCATATAGTTACGTACTAATTGGTTACTAATTTAGTAATACTTATCGATGCCTATATGGCTATGAGAAAATTGTTATCGGCGATAACTTGTATTTACCTATGTAATACATACTATTATTATTAATTCAGTGGCGCCGAACCTAAAACCCAAGAGGGGCGACCACCCCCCCCCCCATTTTTCGGTGGGTGAGGTCTTAGGGGTCCGTGAGTACCCCAACAAACTATTTATGAATTATGTTCCTAACTCCTAACTTCTAAGCCATTAATATATATGGACATATGGTATTTGTACACAATATATGCAGCACTGTATCAGGCCGTAAGGAATAGCGAATAGGATCATAAGGATAAACAATTAGCCTGAGTTAGTGAGTAAAGTTGGCTGACAATGTATTAATATGAAATAACTTATTAATAACATACCCACTACCTGCATTGGTATTTGGTACTAATAAACTTCTGGTAAAACCAAAGTACCGATTTTCAAAATTATTATTATGTAAAAAAATATATACATCAATTCGGGGGGAACGTATCAGTCCGGGGGGGGGGAATGGCCAGTACTGCTAAAATTCTTGGGGGAGGGGGCGTTCATATACCTGATATGGAAGGGATTCTCCTCACTTTTTTTTATAATGTTTTATTCATATTTTGATGGACGATGTAAAATAAAGATTATGATTTGTTGCTGCTACTCATCAAATAACCTATTTTCTTTAATTCTGATTCTGATCAAATAACCATAAAATATTCTAAATGAGTGTTACCCATTATTGTAGCGCATATATTATGATAAAGTCGAAGTTTGCCATATAAATTATAATCAAAGGGGAATTTGATACCCAACAAGTTCGAGAACCTATAATGATCACTCGAATACTCGATATCTATAGATAATATAAGTCTATAACTATGAACTATACACAAATAATATAATAAAGTAGTAATGTTTAAATGTATTCTTTTCTTCCTTTAATCTATATTCTATTGTTCTACACAGATTGGAAAAACTAAAAATATTATGGATATATTGACTACCTACTCACTACTGGCTATTACAATATTATAAAAGTAGATGTTATAGACTATGAGACTATAAATATAATAAATATAATAAATATAATAAATATAATTTTTATAAGCAATCTTTAGTTTTTTTTTTATTAATTAAAGGCTTCAAATACAAAGGTTTATTAGCCTACAATGGTTTACATGTTTAATTTATAAATATAATGAAGATTTGATAGTTGTGATGTGCTGTCTTTGGTTCTTATCTTAAATGTTGGTTGTGAGGTCGGCCATCTTGATGAAGTTTACTATGTTTTTTTCTTGTCCTGGTCCGAGTGAGAGATTAAAATATATTAAATTATTAAGTGCTCAAATAATAATTATCAAATAATTATAATTGAACATTTTATGGTATTTACCTCTCCATTGGTTCTCTGCAGACTTTTCAATTTGGATATTTTTACCATGAATTTTTGACCTAGAATCGTAACTGGTAGCCAAAAATAATTTTGTACAATAATTGTATGTTGTTTTTCCCCGCGCCCTCGGTCCGCACCATAATGATAATATAATATATATACCTACGGGCTACAACCTACAGAGTACTGGCGGGCGACTACCACACAAGCTGTACGTAATACTCACGTGTCAGTGTATCATTTATCCGCGACTGCTACCCTACAAGTGTTGTTATTTTGTTACCCTATCATAAATCTTATTTCTGGTTTAATTATTGAAAACAAGCTCAGTATTATTCATTTCTAAAGAAATACAGCGAAACCATTCTGTAACTTGGCGCTAATTGTAAAAGCCAAAATGTATTCGACTGAGAACTCCTCGTAGGTACCCATATATTATAAATTTATAACCATATTTTATATTTAAAACGTTATATACGTCCATTAAACGGAGTTCGCATTCAATTCTGGGAAGCTTTCTTGCTTTCTTGTAACAATATTGCAATTTATTGTTACGTTTGTTATGGACAAATGGACAATTGAACAATTCTCAGAAAATTCAAACGAAGTATAGAAATGAACAAAATTGACTATGAAAATATGACCACTTAATTGCTAAAAATGATAATCTATGATTGTATAGGTAGGTAATATGTATAATGAATGCCAAGAAAAAGGTCTTTGAAAATAAGGTTCCCGACAAAAAAAGTCCCCTATTAAAATAAAATAAAATTATACATTTACCTTTGAATGGTATATTATAAATTAAAAATTAAATATCAATAAATATTATATACATATAATGAGGTCTGTTTATTTATCATTTTTACTCATCACATATTTTTTATCACATTTTAGCCTTATATATTATGTCTTACGTCAGGTAGTCAAAAATACACTTACACTCAATTCTTTTTTAGTAAATTAATTAAATACATTTTTCAATATAGTTTGCATTACATACCCTTTATTTGGTCGTTTGTAAGTCGATTGCCCAATTTCACTTAATGTTAATTCAGCTTTATCGGCCCCCACTTCATTTTTTATATTTCTTAATAATTTCCAAATTGATGGATTTTTATGCCCAACCAAATGACTGAATCTATTGTTCCATCCCTCACATACGTTGTTCGTTTTACTACTATCTATTAAGGTGGTTTGGTAAACATTCCATGTTGAAGGAGGAAGGCGACGAAATCGAATATTTAAATCGTCATCACTTCCAATTCTTCACAAAGGGCCATTTACTTAAACAGAATCAAAATAACTAAGTCCTCGGCCTCTGGAAGAGAAATAATTCTTAAATATTCCATTCCTTCCTTAACGTGACTTAGTGGAAGAAAAGCTAAGCTATCCAGCATAGCACAAAAATGGCTGAAATTCTCGTCTGTCCGATATTTAGTCTCCAAACCTAATTTTTGTATGCGCCTATGAGTGCTTTGACATAAATGATAAAAACAAACTATCGGCTATCACTGTTATATGATTACCAACAATATTTTTTAAAGCATTAATAACTGATAGTTCGAAATCTAAATGAGCTATAACTGGGTCAGGATAATATTTTCGTTTATTACATTCGTCAAAAATTATTTTGAACATGAGCTTCGTCGATTGTGTTTTTCTTTGTAATAATGAATAAATTACAGTTACATACTCACAATTATGTTTTATTCAAATAATATACAACTGTAAAAAATGTTAAGGTGCTAGTCCAAAAGTTCCATCCATATACCACTCTTTAGATCGACACAATAAATCTAACATGTTGTCAGTACCAAACACAATAACCCTCTCATCAGTGTTTTCAGATTTGTTATCGTGTAAAAGAAAACGTTGATTATTCCATAAATACCATTTCCCTAAAACTTAAATTCCATGATTATAGGTATTTTTATATAATTTGATTTTTATAAATATTTTAATTAAGTATACCTTCAATAGCTAAATTGTTAATTTCGTAGGCTCGATAGGATTATTTCCACTTCTTTGCATTCGAAATTTCGAATGGTTCGTTTTATTGACTTTTCTGTAGGCATTTTTCTCAAACTTGTTTCAGTAATTTGTTTATTATTTCGTTACACATTTTGCCAGGTGTAAAACCAAAAACTTTGGTGATTTGTTTAATTTCAATTTTAGATTTGATGACGTCAATAGTATTTTGTTCTGACGCATGGTTATGCTCGTGATGCATACTTAAAACTTTTTTTTGCTCAAAGTTGTTTTTAATATAGCTTGACACTTAAAAAAAATTTTTTTACACATTTCCATCGAATAAATTGCTTACATTCTTTATGCTTTGTGTACATATAACCATTTAAGGCAATTTTTTCATTATTTTTATTGGATTTAAAAACTTCCATGATGCACTTTGTACAGAAATCGAATACATATACTAATAAAATAACATTATTTTGTGGACGTAAAAATCAATATCTTCAAATTTATCGTTTTACAATCATTAAATGATGACATTTTAAAGACGTGTAATCGTTTGTACCTAGATAAGACATGAGTACCAGCTATTACCTAATGATTTTTTATTTTCCATTAGGTCTATAGGTTTTTTCTATATGACTATATAATAAAACTATTTATTATATTATATTTCATCAAACATTGTTTCAATAAACAAACGTATGTTGTATAATATAAAAAATGTATAAATATACGCCGCCCGCCGGGGGACTTTTTTTCCGGGGATCTTTTTTCCGTTACAATGTATAATAATGTATAATGTGCAAAGGAGGATTTACACGTTCGTTAAATTGTGCTAACTATAATTATATATATAAAGAAATATTTTGAGTTATTGAATTGAAGTCGAATATTTATATTTATATTGATGATTTTAAGTTCTTTTATCTTATACATATATACATTATCGTCAAATATAATACATTATTATATTACATAATATTATACGTTATATTTTATTTCAGTGTACTATGAATATTAATTTTTTGATTGACAAGTATAATATATAAAATATACCTAGGTTTTTTTATAAATCACTTTCATGTGAGTTATAACGTAATCTGGAGATTTTTTTTCCCAAGAATTTTTATTCCGGGATTCGGCCGAATCTATAAGTCTATACCGATCTACAATATTCAACAATAATTACAATTACATCAAAACCAGAAATCTGATTTACCAAACATATGACCCAGGACTTAATAAAAAATTAGGCCATGTATACGTATTTAATATATTATACAGTCAACGTTAGTCATTGGTGGGCCCAGGACAAATATATATTTTGTCCGTGCGTAAATATGGCCCTGAAAACCAGCACTCAATAAATTTATTCCTGAAACATATTGTGATGCCATTTACTGACACTTACTTAAAGGTAAAATAAATAATTAATAGTTAATACCTATGGCCTATCTAGGTACCTTTTTAGTTTTATCATAAGAAATAATATATGATTTGATTATATTATATACCTACCTTTATAATATTATAGCTTAAAAACACGATAGAAAGCATCTCTACTGGCTATATGTATGGTACAATAACAAGCACAATAAAAAAACTATTTTACATACAATTTTAAATTAGAAAACGTATTTTGGACTAATATATTGGAAGGATTATCAAATTAATGATTTGATGAATTGTACAGATAATTTTCATGCACAATTAAACCCTCTATAAAGTAAAATGTGCAGATACACAGACACACAGTTATATACATATAATGATTAATGGCAGAAAATTTTAAATCCATACAATTAGTATGTTTTGAATTACTTCGAAAAATCATTTATACGCTTATTTAACTTTAACTAAATACTTAACTATACTAAAATTAGTAATTTGCGTTTAAATATAGATATATATATACATAAGCGATAAGCATTAAGTTGTATGCAACTGAATAGTGAGTACTGACATATAAAGTCAATTATATTCTGCAGAGCGAAGATGATTATCATCATATATAACCGAGTATTTTATATGTTGTTTATTTTACTAATAGAAATTTTAATATGATATTAGGTAAATAATTGAATTAATTTTTAAATTTTTCTGATTATGACGAATAATAATTTCAAATAATTGTAAAAATTGTGCTTATAATATCCAAATATTTTTCAAATTTTCAAAATATCAACTAATTAAGAATCTATTGTTATATTCAATTTTAAAGATTTTTAAGTTATTGATTTATTTTTGTCTAATGTTTGGAAATAAATAAAATTTGAAAATATCAAATATTGAAATATGAAAAAAATAGACACATCGTTGTAAAATTAACATACCTATACATTTCTTCACTCAGAATTTAAAACTAAAAAAATCGGGTATAAGTGAATGTCGCTCCGCAGTAAGTTGTAGGTTCAGTAGGTTACAAGTGGGTTACTGTAATGAATGTTATTCAATTTGAATTAAATAATATAATTGTATACGAAAAACGATTCTGTGCGAAGACGATTTGTCAGTGTATGATATTTTATAGGCACTATATTAATATAACTAAAATTGTTATTCTTGTATCTACCTATTGTACTTACTACCTGTCTTTCGGGCTTTCTACCTATCATGTTCTGAACCAATGTATTGGTTTATGGAACCAAAAAAAATAATACATCGGATCGGTTTTAGTATTACGAGTATACGCCTACACCTATGAACTACAAAACAATACCTACATGGTATTATTAGGTAGTCAATGTCTCAATTCAATAAAACTATTAAACAGTAAATTTTTATATCAAGTGGTTTTAGCATTGTGACTTTAGGTATGGGTAACAGGCATGTCCGCCATGTCCTATCCATTTTAATAATAACTAAGATAATAAGATCAATCTGCAATCATTGCAATATCAATCAGTTTTTTATCAAATTCATTTATATAATAATATCAATCGTTAGTATTCGTTACAATGTTAATCAGTTTCTTATCAAAAACCTACGTATTTCACACACGGTCTCCGTTAAAAGCGATGATAACAACTTAAACAACTAACATTAATTTTAACAGGACAACAAGTAGACAGCACTACAAGTCTACAACAGCTGCAGTTGTAAGCAGTAAGCATTAAGCACAAGTTTATCTGACTCTGACACCAAGTCACCAACACCTGCCTGTATAATAATAGGCTTTACTATTTATTGCTATACGTTTTAACTTAATCCACTATAATAGTAATATAGTCTTTAAAGCTTACAACAGATTTATTTTTGAATAATTGAATTAACTACTTATTGATTCTTATTGGATCGCATTGTCTATATGAATTCTTCATCAGTAACTGTAAGTAAACAATTACCATTATTCATTTAGGATCAGTGGGTACATTATTAGAATTTAAATTAAATATCTCGTTATAATGATCCACGTACTACCAAGATCTTCAATGCTTTCAATTTCACCACAGAATTACAGTAACATGTCAAGTGGCACCAATGGAACATATGACAAGAATGGACTGTCATCGTCCTCGACTGGGGATGGTGATTATGCAAGTGATCCAGCTTCAGGAGGACTGTCATCATTTTTTGTGTCTGATTATAAAAAGTAAGATTCTACTATCTATGAACATTGAAAAATACAATTTATTTTACATTATAACTAATATAAGCAATTTGTTGTTTCTTATCCAATTTTTTAATTATTATAAATCAAATGTCTACTAAAGTATTTTACTAAAAAAACTATTAAAATTTAAAGAAAGAAAATATACTATATACATAATAATAATTATTATATTCAATATTTATTATCAATTGACCAGAGGTACAAACTAATTCAAATTATGGGAGGGGGGGGCAAAACAAAAGTATTCAATACCCACCTATTAAAAAAACAATTTCACTGTGCTCATTTACATATAAATAATAATATTAAAATGTATCAAATAAAAATATAATATAATATAAGTGTATTGATGTATGCTTATTGTAATGTCTGAAAATTGACCATCGAGTATCAATCAATTGACCACCTACCTACCAAATGAAGGGGGACAGTTGCCCCCCCCTGTCCCCCTAGATTTACGCCGCTGCAATTGACATGCAATTTCTTAAATGTTAATTATCTATCAATAAATTTAAAATAAAGAGCTATAACATTCAAATTCTTGCATTAGGTATATTAGTTATATTAATTATATTTTAAAGAAATAAATAATTATTTATTATATAAAAAATATACACATTTAAGTAATAATATTGTTGCCAGGCATGACGATTTGAAACAAATGTTAGATTCTGCAAAGGATGGACCAAAGTTGGAAGCTATGAAAAGAATTATTGGTGTAATATAAAAATAAAATTTATTACTGGACGAATTGAAATATCAAAATGTTTGATGAAATTATTCTTTTCAAATTTTTCAAATTTTAGATGATTGCCAAAGGAAGAGATGCGTCTGAACTGTTTCCAGCTGTTGTTAAAAATGTAGTCTCTAAAAATATTGAAGTAAAAAAACTAGTGTATGTTTACTTGGTTCGTTATGCTGAACAACAACAAGATTTAGCACTTTTATCCATATCTACATTCCAGAGAGCATTAAAGGTAGTATATTTTAAATGAAAATAATATAAGCTATTTTAAAATAGCGAGTGATGTATATTTTAATTTTTAATTTTAGGATCCAAATCAACTAATACGAGCATCTGCTCTGAGAGTATTGTCGAGTATAAGAGTTGTGATGATTGTTCCTATTGTCATGTTAGCCATTAAAGATTCTGCTGCTGACATGTCACCATATGTCCGTAAGACTGCCGCTCATGCTATTCCCAAATTATATTGGTAATAATTGACATCTTTTATTTTGAACAATTGGTATTGTTACATATTTCCCTTTAATTATTTACCCGCTGATCATACATATTGCTGCCTACGATGAATTAAATGATTTACCCTTTTTTAAACTCCTTTAAATGTAAAATGGACAGATTTTTAACACAGTTATTTGAGTTGCTTTGACCAAATATAAAATACAGGTCTAAAATTATAAATAATTTTAATAAACATGTGCCCCTCTTTAAAATGCAAAATTAAAAAAAGGCTTCCTGGGGCTCATTCTTGGATATAGGGTACCTACTTATGTACCAAATGTCAGAATCATAAATAGGATTGACTTGACTGTAGATTGCTTTAAATTAATTTAAACAAAAAAATAAAATAATTTTAAAATTGTTGTTTATTTATTTTTTTTTTTTTTAGTTTGGACCCTGATCAGAAAGAAGAGCTTATTACAGTAATTGAAAAATTATTAGCAGATAAATCAACACTTGTAGTTGGATCAACAGTTATGGCATTTGAAGAGGTACTTTATTAAGATTTTGTACAATATAATGTTATTTCACCTTTTAGATGGAAATTATTCATTTCAACGAGAACTAAATTTAGTTATGTTTTATATTATTACATTTATAATAAATAAAATATGGAACAAAATGTTATTATAAATAATTATCTAGGTTTGTCCAGAGAGAATTGATCTTATTCACAAAATATATAGAAAACTTTGCAATCTGTTGGTCGATATTGATGAATGGGGACAAGTGATTATTGTAAACATGTTAACTAGATATGGACGTACTCAATTTGTTAATCCAAATAAAAATGTAAGAATAATATAAAAATGTTTAATGAACTAAATAAATTAATCATATTATATATTTACAGGATACTAATGATTGTACAAAAATCCAAAATTCCACCTTGGATAGCTCTGACTTATCTAGTTGTGAGGAGGCTGGTGTTGATGATAAATCAACTGTGTTGGATCAAGACCATCGTCTTTTGCTTAGAAATGCTAAGCCCCTATTACAAAGCAGAAACGCCGCTGTAAATTATTATTAAATATTTAATGTTTTTTTTTTTTTGTATACATCAGCGTTTTTCAAACCATAGGTTCAAGAACTGAAAAGTCCATGTTTTTTAACTGTAAAATACTACAAACTTTTTAAATATGAATCCTTAAAATCATTATACAATTCCTATTATTGGGTTTTTTGAAATTTAGATTGCAGTGCCAAAAATATTAAAAAGCACCGGTGTGTTTAAATACAAAATAAATAATATTATTTAGAATTTTAATGCTGTACAGGGGAGGAAGTCTAGGTAGCCCTGTAAGACTATTCTTCTCGAGTAAGTCAAAAGGTCCCAAACCATTTAGTTACATTACATAATATGAAACTACATACAGGGGCCAGGCCACCACAAAAATATTCATCATACCTTGCCTCCAAGATAGTTAAATTATTCTTATTCAAACCAAAGCAAAGCTAACAAAATTATCAAATTATAATACACATAACATATTGCATAAACCTTTAACACACACACAGAAGTTGTTTAATAATCTAATTAGGTCTTAAAATCTCCTTTACAACTTCTACTTATCGACCATATTATCTAAATGTATTATAATTATTTATAAAAGTAAGTTAATTTATCGCCATACATTTTATGGTATAAAATAATTTAGGTTTAATATGAATAGACATCATACAATTATTACCTAACCAAATATAGTTTGATAATGTATATTAATAATATTATATAATCTTCAAGACATAATTAATTAAGATATACATGTGTAATAGTTGATAAATATTTCCTTTACTTTTGTATACATTATTAGGTGGTGATGAGTGTCGCACAGTTATATCATCATTTAGCTCCTAAATCAGAGGTTAATGTAATTGCTAAAGCATTAATCCGCTTGTTAAGAAGTCATAGAGAAGTTCAATCAGTTGTACTGAATTCCATCGCATCTATTTCAATAACTAGAAAGGTATTTATTTTTGACAAAATTAGTAAAATACTTTGTTATTTACAAACTTTATATTTTCAGAATATGTTTGAACCATATTTAAAAAGTTTTTTTGTCAGATCAAATGATCCTACACACATAAAATTATTAAAACTCGACATCATGACAAATTTGGCAAATGAAACAAGTATATCGACAATACTTAGAGAAGTTCAAACATACATTTCTAGCACAGATAAACAGTTTGTTGCTGCTGCTATCCAAGCTATTGGAAGGTAAATTGTATATTATAAGAATAAAGTATTATGTAATTTTGTAACAGACTGGTAGTTTTATATTATATATATTCATATTCAGAAATTAGCAATTAGCTTTATTGTATTTCAGATTTTAGCTGTTTTGCTTACTTATTATAGTATTAAAACAAAGTCTACATACATTTTATAAAATATTTATAACAGTACCTATAAAATTTAGTGGATGTTAAATTGAATGGTTTTAGGGTAGTTCATAATATGAATTAAAGAAAATCAGGGAACTCACTAGGCTGTATAGTATGCCAATAATGTACCTACCACACATCATTGGCTAGGTCACTATAATAGTTGTGTTAAATTTTAACACAATGATAAGTTATTGTAAAGGATAAAATCATAATGTCAGTTTATAATATTATCTGATTATTTTGCTATATTATATTTATAAATGGTATTGTTATTTGTTATAAAATATAAGTGATATAGGTACCCTAACCTAGGAATTAATTTTTGTCAAATGAATTATGCTTATTATATTAATAACTGTTATTAACTTAAATAACAAAAGTAAATACTATAGATTGGTATAACATATAAATAGCTAAAATGAATCTACAATCTACATTATTTGAAACTTTAACTGTGTATATAGTATATAATAATATATGCGATGAACAGATATCTATGACTCATGTTTTTGATTTACAATAAAACAATTTAAATCGTTATTTATTGTTGAAATATCCTGTCATATAAATTTGAACTTTAATCGCTAATAAATATGACTGTGGTTACTTTAAAATTATTTACATTTTTTTATATTTTGACGAATTCCATAGATGTTTTAGCGCTAACGCTTATATAAAATAGTGATTAAGAATTTTTGATTCTATTAATTGTTATATTATAAACAGTTTTGGAGAAATCTAGTTTTGATGTTCATACTTTTTTACTTACAAACATAAACATTTTCATTTATAAATAGAAATTTAAAAAAAGGCTTATAGGTATTTCAAATGTCTACAAATAGCACAAAAAAGAAATATTTTGAAAGTTAAAATACCCATACCTAAGGAATACTTTTTTTTTATTAATTGAAACAATATTTTATTTATATACAATCTGTATTTATATGTTGTACAATAAGCAAATTTGATGAGATTTGATTGACGGGAAAGGGAAGTCGACCAATGATGGCGTGAAAATTTAAAGTAAACACGGTTAATAATTTTGAATTGCAACAATTAAAGAATATATATTTAGATTTTTGACTGTTTATTACTACATAATATGTTCAGTGTGCTGATCTATTAGCTAATAGCTGAACCTATTGATAATAATATGATCTTATGGGATAATCATCAAAACCCTATAGCGAAATTCAATGTAATTTTATTTTTTACGTTTATAATTTTATATCACAACATAACTTGACGAAAAGGAAATAATAAGTTTATTGATAAAAAATATGGAGACATTGTTCGAGCATTGTTTCCAGTTGATTTAATAAGAGTAAAAACAATAATTAAAAAAGAGGTCAAGGAAAAATAATGATTGGCATAAAAAAATCAAACAAAAGTATAAATATAATAAAAATTTAGAAAAATATACTAGACATTTTTATACGTTTTTATTACTTTAGAAAACCCGTGAGTTAATTTGTATCAAATACACTTAAATCGAATTAAATAACCTAAACATTTTGTATGCTGTGGATTTATTTGTAATATTATTTTAGTTTAGGAATTTGACCAAATTTATAGCTTAACCTAGGATATAGATAATAATTTGTTAATCTTATTATTTTAGTGGAATTTACCGCTTTGTTTTCCGTTTATTTCACCCACTTGTTAACTTCCTCCAGTATTTATATATTTCTAACGAAGGCGACTGCATTGAACGATTGTGTTTGTAAATATTACGGTTTATATTATTATAATATGCTTTTTTTTAGTATTGTGATAGCCATTAACGACAAGAAATCACATTCTCTTACAATTTGTATACGCTCGATTAATCATTTTTCCGATTCCATTCGTGATCTCGATTTCCTATCCAAGAACATCGAACCTATCAACATGCATTAAATTTCTCTATTCTAATATATTGCAGCATTATCTAATAATTTGCTTTCAATTAAACAGCATTCCTTAAGCCTGCAAGGTACCTATACATTCTCCCCGAAATTAATTTCCTTGTAGATCAATCCACAATCCATATCAAATGTGAGGTAGTCAGTTATCTATAAAAAGTAATAATATTATGATTATAGCTTCAGTATAAGTTTATTGATAAATAATTAATGTCGATTAATTTTTCGAAATTTTTCGAAATATGTATATTGAATAACATAATATCTACTCATTAAAATTATGCAAAATCACTCCCAACAGAACATTGACAACAAATGTATCTTCCTAATGGATTTTGTTATTGCAGCTTATTTTTCTTAAAATTTCAATGGTTGAATTATCAATTTTGTTTACTTTTTATTATCTATGATCTTTTAAACTTTGGTGAATTCGCAGTAATAGTTTTAGTTGGAATGATTTTAATATTTAATTTTATAGTGCTGAATAATTTTTGTTTTAAATAAACTTATAATAAAAATGTAATGAATAATGCGATAAAAAAAAGCATTTCGTTAATTTTAAATAATCGATTTCTCTACACAAATTGGTAAATAATTAATAAACTTATATATTTACTTATTTCAATATTATTTCAATTGAAAAATTAATAAATTTAGAAAATTAAGTTGAAAATTGGCAGACCATTACGTCAATTTTTTTCAGAAAAATAATAAATACCATAAAAAGGGTTATTATCGTTAAAAAAATTAAATAAGTTTTGTTGTTGGTACAACAGCATGCTTAAAAAAAATTATAATTACTTGAATGGATTTTTAATTTTTTTGAAATTCTATTTAATTTTATTGAACGGAATAAAAAAAAACCACAGCACTTGTAAAATATTAAGATACACATAATGTGTGTGTATTATATTATTTTGATTTACGGCTGCAGAGTTGACGTGTAACCATAATATGGAAATTTTTATTTTCAGATGTGCTTCGAACATCAAAGAAGTCACAGAGACGTGTCTTAGTGGATTGGTCTCTATGTTATCGAGCCGCGATGGTAATAATTCCCAGTAACATTATAGATCGCCTGTACATAAATTATGAGTGTACATTGCGCGTTAGTTTTTTTTATTATTGATATAATTGATTTTTATTTTTAGAAGCGGTAGTAGCTGAAAGCGTTGTCGTTATTAAAAAACTGTTGCAAAACCAACCCGAAGCCCATTGCGATATAATACGACACATGGCTCGATTGATGGACTCCATAGCCGTGCCCCAAGCGAGGGCCTCAATTTTGTGGTTACTCGGAGAGTACTCACAATTGGTGTCCACGATAGCACCCGATGTGCTCCGGAAAGTTGCAAAAACATACGTTACTGAGGTAAAATTTGTACTTTTAAAAGGATTCAATAATGTGGTGTATCTATAAACAATGTATAATGTGCATATATCGTATTATTGTACTGACCACGAGTTGCCGAAATATGGATATTTTAATTTACCGTTTTTTATGTGTGTGTCTGTGCATATAGGAAGATATAGTGAAATTACAAATAATGAACTTAGCGGTCAAATTGTTCTTAACGAATCCTGCGCAGACAACTTTATTATGCCAGTATGTGTTAAAACAGGCCAAATACGATCAAAACTACGATATTCGAGATCGTTCAAGATTTTTGAACAACATACTGTTTCCTCCCGAACAATTCAAGGACAGCGTATTGAGCAAACACGCAAATAATATATTTTTGGCCGAAAAACCCGCTCCATTACTTCAGTCCAATTTCGTTGGTAATTAATCGTTTTTATTGTTTACTAAATTAACTACTAGTTGCAAGTTGTTGTAAAGATTAATTGTAATACTTAAATTATATTTGTCGATCATCAATATAATCATTAATATTTTTTGAGGGTTAAGTTGGTTGTAGATTTTACGTATTACCGGTAGTTCATCTGGTTCACTTATGATATTAATTAACATTTAGGTATCATATTGTATTTAAATCCGAACCTTAAACTAATATTATAATAATACTTGAATTAAAATCGTAGATCGAGAAGAATATCAAATGGGGTCTCTATCACATTACATCAATAGCCGAGCAATCGGATACCAAGATTTACCTCAGTTCCCCGATTTACCGACGGACTCGAGCGTTCGTTGCGTGGCCATACCAGAAGAACAAGAAAAGCCGGTTAAACAGAAGGCCGAACGGACAACCATCAATAAGAATAAAACGTTTTATTCCGATTCCGAAAACAATTCCGACGATAGTTCAGAAGAATCGGACGATTCTGACGACGATTCCACAGACTCGTCGTCGGATTCTACCTATGAAAAAATTGAATCAGAGGTAAAATTATTAGAGGGCTAAATGGGAAATAATGATATTTTATCAAACGATATTGGTAATATGGTTTAAAATGTATAAAATAGGTGAACAAAAATCCTGGACGTTTCATGGATTCCGACGTAAATAGTTCAGACAGTGAATCTGTCGAGAGCGATAGCAGTGACGAACAAACTGTTGCCGTTCAAAAAAATGTCTCCAAACCGTCAGCTAAGAGCAATGTAGACCTGTTGTTGGAACTAGATGATTGTGAGTTTTTAAAATTTGTTGATTATGTATTCAGTTTTTTTGCATGCCTATAGTAGGTAAGTGGTGTATATACGGGGGAGGGGGTCAAGGAGAAGGATCCCCACAATTTACACACAATGATGTGAAATTTAAATCTGAGCAAAGAAATGAATATATTGTTTTTAGAATATTTTTTTTCTATCTGTCACTACCTTTTGAAAAACTTAATTTTCCACTTTAGTATTTTTTTTGGTAGGATAGTGAATCTAATTAGTATTTTGGGGGTCAAAATTAAAAAAACTCAAAATCTATTTTGTGTTTTTGTAGTAACTAACTCAAAAACAAAAAACCATAGATTTCAAGTTATTTTAAATTTAACTGAAACCGCTCAAATATTTACCTTACATTTAAATAGCCTTAAAGGTGTTGGTCGTAATAAAATAATGATTTTTTTTTCCCCATTCGAATAAACTTAGTCGCCCCAGTTGGACAAACTACGTTGGTACCGTCGTTTGGAAATATTCTCTCTCCGTCTAGCAGCAATCAACCGTCGTCATTTCCCGTTTCAAAATCAACTTTAGAAAATTTCAGAAAGGTACATTCAACTGTTTATATCGAAGCTCTTAGTACACCGCTTCGCGTATGTGATAACTGGTACGTTTGTTAAAAATTCTTACCATCGTGTATTGTGTTTATATATAGATAGTAGCTCCAAGTTTCGTGCCATCGGTGAAAACTGAAATATTGAACAAAATTAACGGACACAACGAACTCAGTATATTGGCGCGATTCACGAGAAGTCCTCACGCGATGTCGAAAATGGTTAGCGTGGAATTGACTTTAACTAATCACGATAATAAAGAAGCGCTCACCAACATTCACTGGACTCAAAAGGTAATCGAAAATTGTATATATACACATACACTCACAATTACATATATAGCTATAATCAACGTTTAAATATAGCGTGAAATAGAAATAACTGCTGATAAATGTAATTAAATATTCATTATTTTAGTCTTAATCAATTGTTTTTTACATTATTATTAAAAATAATTGATTTCTATTCTTACAACAAAAGATATTAGATAGTTGTAGTTATAACTATAATTTTATTAGTCAATTCTTATTTCCTATACTGTTATACATTCTGTACCTATGTATATAGTTTAAATGTGTATACCTAGAGGGAGACTATCTCCATTATCTGCGATCACCAAATGTTATGTACGCCTGTTCGGTAGGCGAAATCAGCATATATATATCATATTTTTTTATTGTCACATATAATATAGAGTATAGACGAATAGACCACATAATCTATGTTAGAATATAATAGGTAATTCTAATATAATCATTTATCTCGATTTTGAATCGTATGTACGTTTAGTAGATACATATAAGGTTTACATAGTTCTTACTTCGTCGTTACACATTACATTATACAATTAACAATGGAATTATTAGCTATATCCCATAGCCCCCACATCACGACTACTTTCTGCAGACAAATGTTTATACTCTGCGGTATTACGTATCTGTTGGTATAAGGGACTTATATTATTAAAATAATTAATTTTGTTTACTTATTTAGAATTCTGACTTGAGTATTCATAATTCGGCACCGATCATGCAATTGTTACCGGGTTCGGTCACCCTGGGTGCACTCGGAGTGGACTACAAGGATTCTATTCAACCTCTCGTTTTGGAAGTATCCTGGTTTACTGCTGGTATGGAACGTAAAAGCGAAGTTGTATTGCGCGTGCCTGCAGGTGAACTCGTTCAGCCGCTGTCCATGAGCGAGGACGACTTTAATGGCGAACAAGGTAAACCATACTAAAACTAAAATAACTAGGCAGATCCTGATTTATTTTCCCTTTTCATTATTGAAATCGTTTCAATTGTAAAACCAAAATAAACGAGCTCCGACTTTAAACATTGCGTGTGTTTAGTTTTTACACTAAATGATAATAATATTTTGTATTCAGTAAAACTTAAAGGGATGAACGAGCACATGGCACAAGTCACTTTGAAAAATGTCAATCTAGATATCCAGAAAGCTGTATTTGAAATATTCAACGTTGCGCGTGTTATTACTGAAGAACAAAATATATTCAGGTACCTATACGTTTGTGAATATTACGTGTTAGAAGAAAAAAACTATGTTTAAAATAATAATCTTTAACCCATAGGAAATACCTAATGTAGTAATATAAATAATTTGTTTTTTCACGTTTTGGTAATTCCAAAAATAATGTTTCATTCTAGTGGACAATTTTAATTATTATAACTGATGTTTATGTTTCAGGTTCAGTGGTCAGACATTGTCATCTAATTGTCTTGTGTTACTTACTATTACCAAACATGAGTCTTTGGCAACGGTATGTGTTAATTGTGAGAAAATGGTCATTGGTTCGGTACTTTTAAACGAAATAAAAGGGTTGTTGTCTCATTGAATATCAAACTAATAAATGTCCATTGTTTATTAATGATATATATAAATAACTATTCCAATACATTATGTTATTTTGTAATTTAAAATAATTTTATGCATAGAGTAATCTTTAATCATAACATTTGTTATTTTTTTAAATTTTCCCAAATTGTTATATTATATTTCAACTTAATAGCTTAGGTATCTTGTTATTAAAAAATATGTATATAATCGATATGAATGTAATAATTCATGAAATATATATACATATATTGAACATTTTTATATATTTTATAAAATATAATCAAATCTATACATTTAAAATTATAAATTACATTTTTTATAAATTTTTATCAATATAAGTGAATTCTTATAATATATTTTTACTTTAATTATTAAATTATTTTAAATTTTAATGTATACTTCAAAACAAAATATTTATGTATAAAAAAAGTGTAAAAATAAACATTTATACGATTGAAAGTTTTTTATTACTTTTTTTCATTATCCTAAAGATTGTTATCTGTAATTGGTAAAGATATTAGTTATTACCTACCTATTATAAAATCTTATTTATCATAACAGCATCTTGACATACACACCATATTATGTTATTTTAATTTATTATATTATTATGATATTGTGGATCTATTGTTGTTGAGTTAAAAAAAAAAATTAAAAAAAAAATTTTTTTTTAAACACACTTTCCTATAAAACATGTTTTAAAAAATATAAATATATATATTAAATTGTACTTAAAAATAATGAAAAATTTAAAAGTGTGTGGTGCTCTTACACTAGACATATACTCCCAGTCACTATCTTATAAACAGGTTTGAACAAAGAAGTGTATGTGAGACTTAGCTCGGCTTTAAATGTTTTGTATGATGCACCACACACTTTTAAATTTTTCATCAGTATATTTTTCATTATTTTTAAGTACAATTTAATATATATATTTAATATTATTTATATGAATTTATATTTTTTTAAATATGTTTTTATAGGAATGTGTGTTTAAAAAAATAAAATTTATTTTTATTTTTTTATTTTCTACTTTTTAGTTGAAAGTAAATTTTTTTATTAAACGTTTATCATACATATATCATATAATATTATCATGCAACGCTGATTTTTTTTCGGCGAGTAATGGTTAGGTTAACCCGTCTTGACCCAGAGACCGTACCTTTACTTCCTCGGAGATGACTGCACACCCATCATCACCTACCTGGAGGTCCGTGTCCCAAAATGACAACGGATTATTGTATTGTCATCCAAGACCAAGGTCTATACCAATTTTCAGAATTTTTCATCGTCAAAAAGTTCCTCAAATCGAGCGCGCAAGATTTGATTACAGACAAACAGACGTGAAAGCGACCTTAAGAAAAGTGTGTAAAAATAGAAATATGTAAGTATAAACAATAATATAATAATATTATTTAAGTATTTTGGTATAAAATTAAAAAAAAAATCTACAATGAAGATAAACTAAAAAGTTATATACGTGTACCTATAATACTTGTAAATAACGATATAAGTTGAATATAAAATACATTTTACAATGATTCTGCACCAAATAGATTATGAAAATTTTGATAATAGTTGTAAATTTTATAAATTATATAATAATTAATACATAACGGTTAACCCGTTAACCGCATAAATTATTTTAGTCTCACAAGCTTAAGCCTGAGTATAAAAGTAAATTTATAAAAAAAAGTTCAACTTGTGAAATAATTAATTTTAAATACAATTGCAAATGCCACCAAATATACAATAATGTGTGTGCTGATTTATGGAAAGAGTTATCGAGTTTTTTCTAAGTGAATCGAAGTATATACTTTGAGGGGAGCATGAATCAGTTACACTCAAAAGTACCCTTTCTCGGCTTTCTCATATCTATTCCCCTTAAACTATCCAGGGCAAAATGAACCAGTTTCATTCGCATAATATAGTGCTTACACAAAATTACCATCCTGTAAAATAGTAGTAGTAAATGTGTAAATAATAATAATAACGGTATATTTAATAAAAGAATAAATAGGTACGGCATACAATGTAATTTGTCAACAAATTAAAACAGTATAGAACTATAAAATGATTTTTTTTCGATATTTGCTACATATTATATAATAGATAATTATAGGTACCTATTGTATTTTGTAATATAAAAAAATGCATATGATAAAAAATAGTTTAAAATGATGGTAAGCAATTCAGATATATTATTAATATTTTGTAATGTATATCATGTATACCTATGTTTTGTAATAACGACTAGGTAATAGATTTTACAAAATTCGAATTATGTTCAAATGACTATAATTTGTTATTTATATATTTACCTCCCCTATTTGACGGGTTAGTACTAGATATAATCGTGTATAATAATATAAAAATATGTGAGAGAAACTGGTCAACACCGCTTGAACGGATTACAAATAACAAATGTCCGATGCAAATGTTACAGCTAAACATGCGTTTCACCTAATCAAATAAGAATATATTTTAATCTATATAATTATAGATACCTACTCATACCAACAATATGAACGTGTACGAACCAAGTCCTGTACAGATACTATACGTCTATACCTATATATTTTCTTTTGATCCGGATCGTTAATTATGTTTTCATTTTATTTGTATAATACCAAGCTAGACTTGCTGCAAATATCTTAATATCTATATTCAGCTGCGGAGAACATCCTCTAGCTGCGGTTCTAAGTGTACCAAATATATATATATAATTATATAAGTATACATATACCTACCTAATAAATAATAATTAATAGGTATGTAGTGTATGTATACTACAGTCTGCAATAACTGCAGTTACAGTTCATCATTAACGCGATATGTGTATAATGTATATTATATACAGAGTGGTTCCACCATGCATGATCAATGTAATTTTTAAGTAGGTATCTTGGTGTCCATACTATAGGGACTATATTTATAATAATTCAAGGAATTTAAGGAATTTCCTGTCACAATAGGTATATAAATTTGTTTTTTGAAACGAGAATCAAACTTTTTTACTGTACATTTTTATCTATTCGAAAAATCTAAATGTTTAAAATTATGATCTTTAAGACGTATAGGTACTTAAAATTTCAATAAAAATCCATTAATGAAGGAATAATGGTGGAGGGGGGGAGGGTTGAGCAACGATTCACTCTGTATACATAAGATATGCAAAGAATTAAAACTGTAGTATTGTTCTCATCACTGCAAGACAACGGTGGTGGTATTTACAGTATTTATAATAGAGACTATAAGAGGCATTAGCCTTCGTCCGCGAAAAGATTTTATATCGCACACAGTGTTTGCCGCATCGCAGTCGTCGGACGTCTGCAATCCATTCGTACTCTATATTAATCAAGTGAGTAACAATATTACCTATCTACTCTGCTTTACGACTTTTTACTGTTATTTTGCTATTATATTTTGTTCACACCATACTATTCGTGTAATTATTTATTTTATATACAACCCTGCATGTTTGAGATGTATGTGAATGTTACTGCGGGGTGTTGTTTTTTATGCGACGTTTAGAAAAAGATTATAAATGTATTAAAAATTGTTTAGATATGATTGATTATTATATTTTTTTTAGATTTTAAATTGTTTCTATTCGTATTTTGTGGTGTATAGAATACAAATGACATAATCGATACTTACATTCGAATATTTGAGTTTTTACGGTACCTACATCTATACCAGCCGGTACACACAGCATTTTAACGGCTAAAATATTAACAGTTGTTAATGTAGTTCAATGCTTCTGTTTAGAATTTCATATTTCCCACGAAACCGTGTAATATATAAAGTTAAGTATTAATTAACTAGGTTTACCTTTACGCGTGCTGCTGCAATGCAACTGTGTGAACTCATAAAGCAGTATTTTTTTCTTTGAGCTAGCCATTCTTCGAAATGTTTAAAATAATTGCATAACTCGTCTTGCCGCAGAAGAAGTATAAATATGACTAAGTTCGAAGGCCTGTAATCTGCGATATATGTTTCAAATAGGTATAAATAATATACGGAATAAACCTAGCTAACAACAATAATATTTAGGTGTTTGCTTTTTATTCTATCATGTAGTCAAGTCTTGCATAAGCTAATTCTAAAAACATTAATATGTATAATTAATAATTACGATATGTTCAGGAAAATGTGAATTTGGTTCATGATTACATTTTTCGTAGTAAATTTAGTCTTGCAACAGAAGCTATTAAAAATATCACTTAGTTATATAATTAGGCCCAATAATTTTTGTTGAATATCAGTTAATAGGTAGAATACATAGTATAATATATAATATATATAATATATAATACATAATATAATACTTAGTATTTTTTTTTAAATTAACAAAATTTTGTGGTGAATTCAAAAAACACCTACTTAACTCAAATGTTATATTTTTATTAGGTACAGTTTAAACAAAATAATAATTATAATTAAATCAATATCAATGTAATCTGCTATACGATATTATATTATAAATTATAATTTAACTGATATAAGTAATAGACAAATATTTAAAATTAATAATTATACCCAATTAATATGTATGGCTTAGTCTAGACTCGTATATGTATAATGAATAGAACTATTAGAACAATATTTCAGACCTACATATACCGTACAGTCTATCTAGTATCTAGGCCCTAGGGACAGCTAGCTTATACATAGCGCGAAAATAATTAAATAAGTATATTCATACCTATTAATTATTATTATATTGTATAACAATACATATATGCGTATAGCACCTACTACAGTGGTATAGCCGTAGTATTTAAATTGTCTATTACATTGTTTTTGCATAATCTTCTTAATTCTTATTATATGATTTTTATAGTTTCATACAATTAAATAGTTTTGTCTAGTGTTTGAGAGAGATTGCGTACGATTAGATTGCGATTAAGTATCGTATAATATGAACGGTCTAATTATTTATTTAGAGTGACATTATCAGGTACGGATCATCCACGGAAGAAATAAATATATGATATATATAGGTACCTAACTTATGATTCTATATTGTTCTTTGTCTTTCATTTTGTATTATACAATATACATCCTGCATTAATAGCATTAACAAGACGGGTTATGCACTTATGCGTATTGTATACACGTTTGAACTTAGACTGTTGGATCATTAACACTTTACGGGTCATGACGATTTTAATATAGGTATAGGTACCTCCATCATATAACATAGGCACATAAATTATAATAAAATATATCATGAGAAAATAATATGAGATAATATCTTATAAGGTTAGGTTTTTTTAAAGGCACATTTAATAAATTAAAACACGTGCAAGAAATTAACAATCGATTGATTGGGAATTTAGGCTAAGATAAATTGGAATACTGGAACAATAAATAAATTAGCTCGGCATTTACAATCAATTTAAAATTATCATATATGTGGTCACACGGTTGGCTGTTATAAAATATTATAGTCGTGTTGAGGTGATTACGGTATCTAATGTTATGTGTTAATTTGTGTAAGGGTACCTTTAAAAAAAAAATTTTTAAATGTTCAGTTATTATTTTATTGATATTATTATACGGGCAAAGTTTATTTGACATTATAATTCGACAGCGAATTATATATTAGTGTTTGTAAAAAAAGTTTTAGAAAACTATTCGATTGTTGTTTTTTGTTTGTCGTCCCCGAGTAAAATCGTTTCATACCGATTATATTCACCGGAGGGAAAAAATCTGCGTTTTTTCGACAATCCGTCGCACAAAATCGCTAATTAGAACAGCAAAAACCAATTTTCCACGAGGCAAACCGCGATTTTCCAGTCTGCGTTATAAAGGGCGCGGAGGATGAGGGTTCACCAAACCGTGATTCCTCCGAATAAAGAAACGACTACTGCCGGGTTCGATCGCATGGGTGAGTCGTGTACCATGACGCGCCTCACTATATTATAGCAGCAGACCTCGGTGTGCGAAGCATAAACTTGTACCCACGGGCTACGTGTACTGCAGAATACAACCAGCTATATTATTATAGTTATTAATATTATTATTGTATTACAATAATTCATCCGTGTATTCGTCGATGACGATAATGACCTAGTTTTGGATTCAATATGATTCATAAATATATATATAGGTACCTAATCAAGAGTATATATATATATACGCGATTCGAATTTTCGGTCTATATAGTTGTGCAATTCTTGAGCATAACAATAAAATATTATGCGATGATACTAATTATACACACACCATTACCTTATAACACACAAACATACACAATACATTATATACGCGCGTATAACTGTTGTTTGTGATAGGTAGGTAATACCTACTAGGTATACATATACATTGTGTTATCCACATGGGAGATAGGCGCAATTGTATATATGCTTTTTTTTAGGGGGATAAGTTTCTCATAAAATTTATAAAAATAACTTGGCTTCACATGACCCTTATTTTTAGGTATCGACTAACAATATTATAAATAATTATTTACATTTTTTACATTCAATATCTATTATCTATATATTTATTATTTACAGAAAAAAGATTCCATACGTAAATTCCTATACATATGAAATGTGCAATTTTCTACATGATAAAAAAAGATGCGAATGTGAATTCCTACATGGAAGATACAAATATTAGGTGTTATGTGTAATTATATTTAATTTTCATCCATTTTTCGATTCAATATACTTAATATAATCCCATATTTTGTATAATATTTCATATAACTGTAAAAAAAAATATGTAATATTTTACAATATGGCTTATATAAATGTTAATTCTTGTTTCAAAAAGTAGGTTTATCATTCATATGATATTAATTAATGAAATATAATATAATCATATATAAAATATGTAATTCTATTCAATAATATTTTTTATGCCAGTCACGCATAGATATGTAGGAACTACATAATCTTTTTTACTATATAGGAAAAATTTCATTTTTATATTTTTGTAAGAACTAACAAATGTATTTATTTTTTTAACTTGTTAGGTCATGTGTAGGAACATACATTCGTCTTTAGTTATATTTTAAGCCTTTAAGGTAACAGAGTAGTATCTATAATACTAATACACTATACACGCACGTTGCCTGTTAAAATATTACATCGTGGAGTAATATTATTGGGTATCTTATTTAAATAATATTATGGGAAACGTTTTTAATACAATTTTAATATGCTCTTAAAATATTTCTAATATTAATTATAACAATATTAAAATACCTAAGAAAAAATAAAATGTTAACTAAACAAAACATTTAAAGTAGGTATTATTAAAATAATAACGGATATGTTTTGAAACTTGTGTAAATACAAGGGTCGAAAAATGTTTTAAAAATATTCTATATTTATTATTATATTGACGGAGTAACAAAGTTTTCATTCTCCATGGGTGGGGCTACAAAAAAACCAGAACCAATAATTTTCATGAATTTATATACATACTCGTACGTATTATATTACGTTATTTTGAAAATTTAAGTTTCATCATATTATTATCTATAATATCACAGCAGAAAATCTGTTCACTGCATCTGCAATAATCTATAAACCGATAATTGTATACCCTAACCTATTAACCATCAAATATTTCACGGCAAATTAAACATTTATGCTTATCGATATTAATAATAATAATTCTCAATCTTTTCCGTTTGTTATTCACAAAAATATAAAAAACGAAAATTATAACAATGACTATCATATTATTGTAGTTTGTAACTCGACCTCGACAACGATGTGACCTATTATTATATAAATATTTTATTATAAAATTAATGTTATATTCGTTTAATAATTTCCTACAGATTTGACGGCGAATAGTGCACTGGGTGTAATATATTAATATATAATATTACACACAGCCAGTAATAGGTATTACACATATACCAGCTGACAAGCTAAGGTATTACCTAAGTACATAAATTCGGTTTATAAAACGTCGACCACTAAGTCGTTTTGATTACCGCGGTATTCGTGACAGGATGAAGGAGATACTGTTGGTGGTCCTGTTGTCCGTAGTCTGGTCGCTGCGACCAATCGTTTCGGCGGACGTCGCGCAGATAAAATCGGCGGCACACGCGCCTGAAGCGAGGACCAACGACGACGACAACCGATCACCGCCGTCCGCATTGGTGTCCGACAGCGGTGACGTCAACAACGGCACATCACCGTGCGATCGGTACCTTAGATCCGCCGAAGTGGAGGTGCGGAACCCGCGGAACCACAAGTTTGTCACGTCCAACGGCTGGGCGGAACGGCAGCGACCTAGGCCCGAAATCAACGTGTACTCGCGCGTCGAAGAGCTACCGTCGACTCAGCCTCCTCTAGCGGCGGCCGGTGCAGCGTTCTACCATCAGCAGCGGGACAGTAGCTTTTACCAGCACTCGCGCCAGCAGCAGCCGGCCGTGCAGAGGACGTCCAAACGGATCATTTACTACGCGACACTGCCGGACGTGATCCGGCCACCGTCCGGTTACCCTACGCCTTCGGCCGCTTATTCAGCTGATCCGTTTGCGCTCGGCCCCGGTCCCTTTTCCGCTGATTTCAGGCAACTGCAAGACTCCAACAGGTACGTAACCGCAGTTAATAATATAATATTATAGGTACACTGAAAGTTTGAAATGTGTATCGTATAATATACCTACAGTAACGTTATAAAAGGCACTTTTAAAGGTATTCAAGTATAGGTAAAGCTACAGGTACCGGTTTTCAAAAGTGTATCTATATACCACTTAGATTTTTGAGTATTCGCTAGCAGTTGCCTGATTAGGTAGTGAGACTGCAGAACTAGGTCCATACATAATTATTATAGGGCTAAATATATTACCGTAACCACAGGCGCCGCCAGGATTTTTTGTCAGGGGGGTGCATCGTGCATAGTGTATACTTTGATTTCTAATTAATGTTTAAATTATTTTAGTTAAATACGTAGAAATTATTTTTCAAATTATATGACGATACAAAGTTATTTTTGTTTTTTCGTCGGATACAAAGTTTTTAATAGATAATTATGCAAAAAAATCTTTTCAATACCATAATAACAATTTTTTTTTTTTAAAGTCAGGGGGCTTTTGCTTGGGGGCAGTGCAATTGCACCCCCTCGCGGCGCCTTTGACCGTAATACAGTCACATACGTTTTATTTATACTAATCAACATTAAATAATTATTTATAGATAAACCATTATAGATATAATACATTTATAATCTTAGAACTAAATTGAATATAAAAAACGATATAGTAAAAACAACTGAATTTATAATTTAGGTAGAGGGGTTACAGGTTACACCAAAAAATTAGCTCCAGCTTCTAAAATTCCTAAGTATAGGGTTCTGCTCGCGGTTAAAAGAAGTTACATAGGTACTTTCAAATTGTCTACATACCATTTTTTTAACCATATAAATAGAATATACTTTTTTTAGCATTTTCATATCTCGCACTAATTTTATGAAGCAAACTAGAGACTAGACATTTTAAATAGTGCTGTAAATATAACAATGCAGCCCAGATGAAAAAACCCAAAATGAGGCCCTATTTCTCATAAAAGATTTACTCAGTATTCTAGAAGGGCCTTCTGTTGATGTCTTGATGTCTTAAAATGCCAAATATAATCGTATTTCCTACGCTATTCTACACCGTATCAATTGGTGTAACTATGTAAATAACTGTTAATACAATAATTTTTTCGAAGTAAAAATTATGTGATAAAATTGGGTATATGGCACACGAAGACGAAATGAGTAGGTAGGTATATTATTCTAAACATATATACGCATTAGATAATGGTTCAGAAATACGCTAATAGTAGTTATTAAAAATTTATAAAATTAGGTGCCTATCATTTTTGTTTCTTGTAACTTAACTTATATAGTTGAGTGTACCTAATAAAGTAATAACAATTTTTAGTACTGTGTACTAGACTCGATCAATAAATTACTAAATCCATACTACCTGATGTATTCAATCGAGATATATAAAAACAAAACTTTTTGGAAATTTGTAATATTTCGTAGTTTCACATAAATTATATTTTTTAACTCAAATGTATTTTTAATTTTTATTTAACTTGATAGAATTAAAAATGAAATATAAATGTATAAACTAAAGATTGAAATTATTTAACATACGTATATTGAGAGCTCTAAAATGCATTTAAATACTTTTACTCAATCACTAACACAATAAGATTGATCACCTATAAGGCTATAAACATTGATCAGAGTGGCATAACTTTGCGAACAAAAAGTGTCTACTTAATAATTATTACGGAAAATATGTAATTAGTTGGATATATTTTATTTGAAAAATTTGATCTTTGACACTGTATATGTTTCATTCGTAGGAAATCTCCACCGGATAGCTTGCAACGTAGCCGATTGACGTCTTACGAAAACGCTTACAACCGCGGTGGTGGTATACAGGGAGGAAGTGGTATCATCGGTGTTGGTGTCAACGGCGTGTACAACAGCAGATATGACGAACCGGCCGAGTTTCGCGATTCGTATTACCGGCCCAACGAGCTAACGTCAAAGTTCGCGTCCTGGGCCGAACCATTCTACAAGAGCTGGTCGTCGTCATCTTGGGACAAGGATCGGGTGTCGTTCAACAACATTAACAAAGGCGCGCCGTCGTTTTCCTGGGACAGGGAACCGTTAACCAGGGGAAGTGGTTCGTGGGACAGGGAACCGCTCAACAGAGGCAGCGGCTCGTGGGACAGAGAGCCGCTCGGTGGAGACGGAGGCAGCTCGTGGGACAACAGGGGATCGTCGTGGGACAACAGGGGATCATCGTGGGACAAGGATTTAGTCGAAGTGCCATTGCAAAAGCCCTACAGAAGTGGTGGTGGTAGCAGCGGTGGCGGCGGCGGTGGGGGAAATAACAACTTGTACAACAGCGACAAGTATCCGGAGGTGGCGGTCGTCCATTCTGGAGTGATCGACGTAAGGGGCGATCGGCAGCAAAACGGCTCACCACCGATGGTGCCGCCACCGAGATTCACGATCATCGACGTCGATCCAAAACCGTACCTCGATCAGCAGTCGCCGGCTATGCGGTATGACGAGCGTAACAAGCCGATGGTGCAGCAGCACATGCGGTACGAACCGCCGCAAAAGCCGATGCGGTATGAAACTTACATGCCGATGCACACACGCATCGAACAGCAACAGCCGATGGCGCCGCCGCCATCCATGCGGTACGAACAGCAGTATCGGTCTCCACAACAGCAACAACCGTCGTCCACTCGGTACGGGCAACAACAACAAACACAGAACAAACCGCCGTCCAACGGGTATGTAATATAATAATTGCATTGGCTTGAGCAACAAATGTTATGTGGTGCATATTTTCTGTTTAATTTAGCAACAACTTTCACTCGTATTTTGAGATTTAAGGTCACATTTTTGATTTTCAAGAGTATATTTTTATTTATTTTTTGAGTTGAGTAATGAATGTACTAACGTTCGACGCTGGCGTTTTATATGTGTCCCTACATAAATTCTATAGAAGAAAAAATATTCGAATTTTCGTCTTCGAAATATTTTTTGGTAGGAAAGTGAATCTAGTTGGTAATTTTGGGAGCCAGTAGATCAAACTAAAAAATCCAAAGTATTAATCCCTCGTTAATTTTTTTTTTTTTTTGGGGGGGGGGGTGACAAATTATCTTATAGATCTTATATACTAAGTAATAATCTTACAACGACATTCAATTTAGTTTATCATTAAGTACATTTATTCGTTTTATTGAGAAGAGTCTGACAATTCAAATATTCAATTGAATGTTATTTGGGCCTATCACTTTTTAACTTAGCCTATATCCTGCCAATAGATCTAATGAATCTTTGTATCTATTAATTTTGTCGCAATTGGAATTGTATGTAATTCTGAAAATTTTACTTTTCCACCAATATCTGGTGATATATAGTGTCAGACGTTAACTGCAAATGGACTTTTAGGCTTTAGTAATCCGAAACTAATAAAAACGAGATTAAAATCAAATTTAAGATAGGAAATGTGGAGTCTGCTTTTAATATATTATGTAGAAAAAGAGCCATTGTATGAAATATATGTGTCCGAACTAATAAAACATTTAAAACAATAATAATAATAATAATAATAATTTACCATAATGCAACAAATGTTTAATATATCATATTATATCATATTTCATTCATTCATCAGTAATAATAGTTTATGACTTTTTATAAACTACGAATGTGGTGAAACTAAGAAATTCACTATTTTGTGGATGTAGTGTATGATGAATTTATGTAATAATACAATTGTATTAAATTTTAATGTAAAAAGAATATAATTGTTGAGAATTTTATAAATGTACGTAATGGCTGTAAAATTATTCATAATTAAATGCAACGAGTGACAAATTGTTTGGTCGTTAAAATTTTCTTTGCCCGTGCCGAAGTACTTCTAGTCACTCCTAGACACTGTTTGTATGTTTTTAATTGTGAAATGAAAATGTTTTTTTAGCTACTACGAGAGTATAAAGAACAACATCAACACTCATCAATTTATGACAAGTTGGACGGAAGTATCGACTCAAGATGAAGTATCACCCACGCACTCTGTGAGCTTAGATATTTCTACGATCGGCAATTCAACTAGTGTTCAAAACAATACCAGGATCACTCCAAATGAAAATACTACGAAAATACCAAAATAAAAGGTGTTAAAAAAATGTATAAGATATTTTAGGTAATATATTTGTAATATTGAATTTTATATAAATAACAATTCGCGAGCATAATAACTATAACATCGACCAATGTGTTAAATCAAAATGTGATTCTATACCTATACTATCATTATACTTAAACTTAAGCAATTGCGTTTTTAGGAATTTTTCATGAGAATGGTCCGGATAATTTTGCAAACATTATTTATTAATAAATCATATTTAAACTTATACCTATAACCCTATAGCCTATAGGTCCTAGATGAACAAACAAAACTTTATCTTAAATCAAAACAATTTTTGTAATCATTTAATATACAATTTAAGAATTTAACCTTATATAGTAAATACCAATGGAGTACGAATTGAAAACTAAATCTGAATATTGAATTCTGGTTGCACCGTTGTTTACAGCATAAAAAAATACTATAGTCTATAGTAAACACTATAGTTAGAAAAAAAAAAGTAGAATATTGTTCCCTGTAGATAGATCCCAGTAATTTACCATATTCAACAGTACCTAGATATATTACTAATGAGAATTAATGTTCTATAATAATATTTAAAAAAATTGTATAGGTATTTATTCATTTTTAATTTTAAATAAATATTTTTTAATAACGTATAAGAGATCATTTATTGCTTAATAAATTTCTCAGTGCTTAGGGACAAACTCAGTTTTCCAGATTTTTGGAAAACCTTATTTAATTGGAAATTTTGATCACTTTAATGTGAACATTGCAGGCAATCAGCAACTATGTATAAATGATTTTAGTAACATATTAAAAATACAAAATTTTACATTGTTGTATCTATGAAATGCCTATTTGGGTAGGTAGGGTGGGTAAAGTTGCGAGTTGGAGTCAGGGTCCATTCCCTCCATCCTTTCGTTAATACTCTGCTGTACATGTTTAATCTAATCTAACAAACACCTAGGCTATAGTACAGTTATATCTACCTATACCTACCTACTTACTCATATAACATATTATGTAACCTAGCAAATAATTTGGATTTCGTGAGATATATTTATATTGTACTAAATAGTCCCTACAATAATAATGCGTTTGTATCCTTGTAAGTTTAATTGTTGTCTGCAGTATGATGCAATAAAATAAAATAATAGATTTATATTATTAAAACTATAGGTACAGGTGGTACATCTTGGTGTATGCCTGAATATCTATAAGAGCAATATTAGTCAAACCAAGACTCATGTCTTGACATTTTTACTAATATAATATTAGGTAGGTATAATTCTTTTTTCCGCTCATCATATTATTTTTTCATTTCTTATCAGCCTGCCCTGATCCTTGTTATAAAATATACTCTTACCAACCTTCTTCTTATAACTTATTTTCTAACTGGTTCCAATTAGTTAAATTGATAGATAGCACTAAAGAGTCCCCCAAATTCAAATGAATAACTAATACGACAATTAACAGTAATAAGTAAGTAATTCCTATTTTATAGTTAATAAGCAGATAGGTATTATAAACGTAACATAAGACGAAAGATATGTTGCATAAAAAACAAAACCTACTTGAACCGTTACTTACTAAAAATTATTATAATATACTATAGTTTTAGTGTGCTAATTAATTAGTTAGCTAATAATTTATATTAATTATTCTTATATTTTTGCATGAATAGGTATAATATTATTCAGGCACGAATATACATTTATTTTTATACCATACTAGGTATATGTAAATGTATTTATTATTTTAACACGATACCTCTATTTTATTGACTTATTATATAATATAATCTTTGGTTTATTAAAGGTTTTAGAATTATGAAATTTTTGCTAATCTACAAAATGTTCATTCATTCATAGTTTTAATTTTCATTAACAATAAAACGGTAAATGAACATGTAACAATGATCACATAATAATATTCACCATAATGTTATACCATAATTTTACAATTTTACATAGTTCCGACTCACAAGACTAATAAATTAGTGTATAGGTACAATTATGTATGTATCCTGTTTTATTTTTCTTATTTGAATATTTATTTTATAACTGTTTCTTCGACATAATTATGATAAATAATATATTTTGCGCTGTGCGTATTACTGAACACTAAAGTAACTAAGTACCGAAATAAAACAATAGAAAACAGTATAACACTATAAGCAGTTAGTCTTAATACCGTTTTCTTATTTTTATGACTTCCCGTGTTATTAAACAGGTAAAAAAGTAATTTTATAAGTAAATGTGATTATCTATACCTACTGATACCTATAGTTTTTTTTTGTTTGTCAGATATTTTTGTTACACTCTGTATCTGTATAATAAGATTTAATTCCTGTAGCTTGTAGCCTATAGTAGCAGTGCCATCGAAGTTGTTTAAAAATACTTTGAGCAGACTAGGTAAGAATAATGTAATACTCATCACGTAGGTACCATTAAACCCATTAAACAAGAATTGCAAGTAAACTCATGGGGCCAATGCTTCTCTCGGCTCCCTCAGACCAAAAATCGAGTAACTTATCAAATATACTAGCGTCTAGCACGAAGGGCTAAATAAATTGGTAAATTAATAAAAATAGAATAATATTACGTCTATTAAATTATGTTTTTAAACATTTTTTAGATCGAAGTATTAATTTATTGATTGCCGATTGGTTAATATTTTAGAGCTCTAGTTACAACAATAACAATATCTATATTTATATATATGTCTGGTAGATAGGCAATGCGTTTCAAATCTTCTAATTGGTTTAGCTCATAATATTTCTTACCTAATCGTGTTTTGACTAATTTAAGTTAAGTAAATGTTATTTGAGTGAGCAGCTGGATATTTGAATATAGTAACACATTTTTACTTCGCTATAATTTTTAGCAGCAAAAATAAATTTGGAAAAATTGTTTTGAATTCATAAAAAAAAAAAATTGTTTACATATACTTAATAAACTTAATGGATTTTAAAATATTTATGATTCTTGTGACATATATACCACACATATAGACATAATAGCCTGTGAAAATATTGATTTGTATATCATTAATTTGTTGGCTAGAGAATATTTCTTCTAAGGGATCTCAGAAGATGTAGGTAGTCTTAAGTTCATTGATTTTTGTTTTTATTTTAGATGTGAGTTCCAGTTAGATACTTTACTTCTTCTGATGAAGGTTAGGTTAAATTACTTTAAAATTTCACTTAAAAAAAAAATTATTTTCTTATTTTCTATGTGGTTATTAATTTTTTTTTTTAAATTAAAGTATAAAATAAAGATACAATAATTAACCTATCCGCTTTGCTCTAAATTCATTTTTTCAATCCACCACATTCCGAAAATCTAAAGGCTGAACTTTGAGTTATTTATAATGGGATATACTTACTCATACAATATTTATATAACAATAATATTATTAATAATGTTCAATTTTAGGGACATGTATGTTAAAACTTTTTATATAGGTATATATTTTATTAAAATATAGAATTGAAGGTTAGGGTATAGATTCCGTAAGTCTAAAATATAAAAATTAAAAACTAAATTAATATTTAAATACTTTGTAAACTACAAATTCTTAATTCAAAAAAATTAGTTTTTCATAGACGAATTATTTGGGTTAACAGGTTATCAAAGTATCAATTACAATAATTAAAAAATCAACTAACAGTTTTAAATTTAAGTTGAATTTCGCGCATAACTATATTTTGTGTTAGCTAATTGAATTTTATATTTTTCATCTTTTACAACTAATACTATAGAATCGTCAAGGCATATTTTTTACGATACTAATTGTGTGATTGAATTTGGTGTGATCCAAAATTTTATTTGATATAAACTTAATTGAATTCTAAATCTAGATCAAAGATCAAATTAATCACTTTTGCAATTGAAGTCGCATCATTTTTGTCTAGTTTCATGATTAGGTATATTTTTAATTGCACCAATTTTTTCACAATTATAAAAGGCTACCATTAACCATGTTCCCCACCTAGTAAGCACAGGGAGTGGGGAACAATCGTAGATCGCAACAACAAACAATAAAGATAATGAACGTTGATAATGGATAAACTAATGGAAACTGAACATGTTACAATAAAGTGTAATTTTTAACAAGAAGAATGCAATGTATCTAAAAAAGTACAAAAATGGATAGAATGCACCAAAAATACTAAAATAATTACCATAAAGCATAAAATTCAAAATAAAAATTGTGCCATTACATTTTATATTTCATTATTTCATGAATCAAATTTCTGTAAAGACGAGCTTTGAATGTAAGCATTAGAAAAAAAGTGAAACACCGGCTTCCGTCATACTGAATATGAAAATTAAGTTTTAAATTGACCATTAAGATATTTTCAAATTTAGTCATTGATCATTCAAATATTTGCTAGTTTCCCATGATCACTTTACCAGAATAATGTGTACATTATCAACCTTTGTTCTCTCCTATAAGCTATAACAAATTTAAATATACAGTATACAGTATTATAAAATTTATGAAAATAACTAAAAAATATATATAAAATTATAAAAAAAATTGTGACTGTATTTTTTTTATTTTTTTTTTTAAATCTTAAAATTAAAAAGAAAAACTTTTACGAATTTCTAATTATCTAAGATAATTTGAACATTGTCGTAATTTTTATGTATTTAGTCAAAATTTGAACTTTAAATGCTTATAAATAAAAATCGTGCCTATGTATTTTTAATATTTTTTAACTGCTATTGTTACAATGTGTTAGAAGCCTTGTATTAAATTATCAAGATTTTCTATTGAACAAATAAATTTTTATCGATATTTATAGAAAAAAAAAACCAAAAAAGTTGAAAAATTAAAATGTCAGTAAACAGCTTAAAACAAATTTAAATATTTTAAAAATGTTATCAAATATAGAAAATGCCTGTATAAACATTCAGTCAAAATTTCAAGTATTTGCGGTCATTTGTTTTAGAGTTACGCCGAAATAAGGAAATCGCTAAAAGTGAAAATCCAATGTTGTAAAAATTTAAATTTCAAATGTTCATAAAAATTTAATTTGAATTTCCGGTGGACTACTATTTATTTGTAATAAAGATTGACAAATTTGTAAGGAATCTTGTATTAAATTTTCAAATCTTAGATTAAAAAAGAAAATTTTTTATGAATTTCTAGCTTAAAACAATTTGCGAATTGTTGTGATTTTTACATATTTTGTCAAAATTTAAAATTTTAATGCTTATAAAAAAAAATTGTGACTATGAATTTCTTTTAATTTTCAACTGCTATTGTTACAATATGTTAAGAGCCTTGTTTAAATTTTCAAGATTTTCTACCCAAAAAATACATTTTCATCGAAATAAATTAAAAAAAAACTAATAATGATCGAAAATTGCATATACCTATGAATAGTTCAACTTAAGTCGAAAATTTTTGAAAATTGCATGGTGGATAGAATATACTTATATAAACATTCGGTGAAAATTTCATGTATCATGGTCATTTGTTTTAAAGTTACATCAAAAATCAAAATCGATTCTGTCGAAAATTGATTGTGTTTAAAAATTCCCGTTTTTTCCTTTATTTTTAGGTTGTTTATCCCAATTTTTAAGAAAAATATTAGGAATTTTTCACTTTTGACCACTCAAAGTACCAACTAGATTCACTTTCTGATTGAACAAGGTACTGAAGTCAAAAATCGAAGCACTTTTAATGCCCCAAAACGTGATGACAGACACAAAAAAAAAACACACATCATGGTAAAATCAATACATTCATCGCTCCGCTCAGAATCTAAAAAATAATTGAAGCCAATTAACAAATAAAAATAGATTTATAGATAATTTTATTTTATTATAAGAAAGTTTGAATTTATTTTTAATTTCACCAATTGGGTTTTCTTTTTTCAACAAATGACTGTAAACCTTCTTTGCAATCATCGAGTTTTAAATTATCAAGCATAGTTTGTTCTCCATTCCTGTAAATACATGATAAATAAAGTTGTTAAATAAATGTGGCCTATACAGTATTTTTTTAAATGTTTAAAACTATAACAAACATTTTTTTTAAATACAAATTACCTGTAAGCCAATTTAATATTTTCATCGATTTGTCTGTAAAAAAATTTCTTTCCCAAAGAAATTACAGAACGGCTTTTTTGACCAACTAACATCGTCAACTTGGTAATTTCATCATCTAAAGGTAATATTAATTAATAGAAACAATTACAACCAAATATGTTTTAAATAATTTACCTAATTCTTCAGGCGGAACAACCTTACTAACAAGACCAGTTCTAAGGGCTTCTTCAGCATTAATTGATGAACCAGTAAATAACATATAAGCGGCAGTTTTTTTTGACACAGCTCTAGCTAGTGGAATTCCTGGAGTAGAACAAAACAAACCAATGTTTACACTAAAAGTAAAATGTATATATTATTATTTATTATGTTAGTTAGTTTTTTTTACATAGTATTTTAGTCTACAATAGATCAAAGTATAACATTAAATATGCTCTGTACCCAGGTGTTGAAAAAGAACTGCGATTTGAACAAATCGCCATATCTGAAGCTGCTACTAATTGACAACCTGATGCTGCAGCTATACCATCAACACATGCTATAATAGGTATAGGACAATCTATTATTGTATTCATAAGTTTTGTAGATAATGAGAATACAAATTTCTGGTTTTCTGGTATGCTCTATAATATTATGCAAATATTAATTATTAATTATTATATATAGATGACATAGGCCCAAGCCTAGGGTGGTATTTTAGTAGGGGGCAGTATTTTAAAATAATGATAATATTATCATTTTAGGATTGTCAAAATTTGATTTTTGCCTAGTCCACTATTTTTCCTAGAGCCAACCATGTATAAATTGAACAGCTGAATAGATAAAGGATAATTTTGCTTAACACTCACTTTCAAAAATTTAAAAAACGGATTATTTTATTAGTGGAATATTATCTTTATTCCACTCTACATAAAATAAAATTCAAAGCTAAATTTATAAATAAGTTTCAATGAAATATTATCCTTTATATTAATATAATTATAGGTAAAGTATAATATAATATGTATAATTTGGCTACAAAATGGCTATCAGTTTATTTTTCATATTTTTCAAATATTATCCTTTTTTTTACACAGATGTTAAATTATAATATATATGAAATCCAGAGCGCCCTGTTCTATTTAAATGATAACTAATAATTTTAAAGTAAAATTTTAAACATAAAACTGTGGTTTATGCAGCACTGTTGGTAATATATGCAACTATCTCAATCTCACAGACTTATATCTAAGGAATTATCACACCATCATCAATTACAATTGTAATATTTAAAAGTACATGTTTTGATTGTTTAAAGAATTATAATGGTTTTGACTTTTAAAATGTAACATTGTGTTGTTTAATAAAACACAAAAAAAGAAAAAATTCATAAATATTTAAAAACTTTTATTATATTTAGGTTATTTACTCAAAGACGGTAAAGTAATAAGAAAATAATTGTTTGTGATATGACTTAGATTTGTATTTTAACTCTCTACAGTTGTAGAATTTTTCTTTGTGGTTAGACGTTTCAGATGTCCCGTTTTTTTATTTTCTTATTATGGTCACCCTAAGTTATACTAACCAGAGGTAGATAGGCCAGCAAGGGCAAAATCTAAATGACCTTGAAAAAGGCTGTAAAGGGTCTTAATAAGCAAATAAAAAGAAAATTGATACTTTAATAATTAGGAATGGGTCGATACTAAAACAAATACCATATATCAGCTGATATTGGTGGTATCCATTTTTTTTTCAAAACTGATACCTCAACCGATACCAAAAAAAACCTATCAAACAGCATAGTATATTACAATAATTTACAAACACACAGGTTAAGTTATCAATATCAAATACTATAGAATATTTAAAAAAAATCTATTCAAAAATGTTGTTTTAATATTTCCATATATTATAGGGTATTGGTTTTATATCCGCAGCATATATTGGAGTATCAGTAAAAAGTGGTATCGGCTCACCCCTAATAATAAGAAAAGAAAAGATATATTATAACTTACAAGCTCCTTGAGGTTGTGACCAGCCGAAAAAACAGGCCCATCTCCACATATCACTATACTTTTTAAAGATAAATCATCCCCTGCACTTTTTATTTCTTCAATTAAATGTTGAAGTGCAACAATAGATAATGTATTTCTATAAACATACAATAATAAATATTTTGATGTATATAGTTATGATCAAAATATAATTTAAGTTTATTAAATTATTAAATTTTTGATATTTAAATATTAGGTTTAGGTCTGTATATTTATATTATCTACAAAGATAACTTTCATTTGGGATGAAAATAAATAGGTAGTTCTACAAAAACTGTATGGAAAAGTACTCGTCCTACTCCTTATAATTCCTTAATTATTATATAGAGCTCTCTTTAAAAACTAGTCAGTGTCAATAACATTTGTTAACTCCACAAGAATGAGTAATTGAAAATACAATAATGCATAATGTAATAAAAATTAGAATTGATTAAATTATGTATTATAGTATTATACTTTATAGTTTATATATGTACAATGTACTACATTAATTAAAAATTGCTTTATTATAGTGCTATGATTTAAATTATGGAAACAATTATACAAGATGAAAAATTCAACTAAAAAATATTTATTCTGTTGCAAACATATTTTATAGATAATCACTAAGTATATATGTCACATCCACATAGCGAAATCACTCATTTCATGAACTGGGTATCCAGATAGTGAAATTCATCCAGATCGTGAATTCTGACAAAAATTCATTATATAGACAACCACTTCATGGAACTGACATCCATTTCATGAAATGGAAAATACCTACTTATATTATGTACTTTGTGTAATTATTATGAAACAAGATTATTATGTTATTTAGCAATAAATAATTATATCATACCATTTAAGTAGGCCGAAAGACTTTTGTGGGATATTTAAACATGGAAACGACAAAAAAAAAAAAAAAAAACATAATAAGTACTTTCTACAAAGTGGTATTAATTTAAATTATTTTTTATTACATACAAGCCAAATACAAGTCACTCAGTCATTCATCGCAACATCTTAAAAACTACAAAGTGTATGCATTTTAAATTTGTAATAGCAGTTCCTCTAATGATATTAAAGTGCAATGCAAAATGATTTTCTGATGTTAATTTACTCACCTATGCTGGAACTTGCAGACACCTAAGTCCTTAAGTCCTGGGTGGTCTCTCACATACCACGACGGATGTTGAAGGGTGTATGCGCACTCCAAATATGGTTTACTGAAGGCATGGTTCAGTATTGAATGTTTGAAAAATCAACAACTCAAATTTTAACTACCTACTGGCCAAGTTGAATAAAGTGTTAAATTTTAAGTTTGAGAGACGATTAAAAAATTTCAAGAGGGCAAGGAATTTTGTCTTGTTCGTGTATGGTATGTAACAATTGATGTCATAAATAATCGGCATGCAATAAGGAAGAAAAATGTATAAGTATCTATAGTTAATTAATTGTTATTTAAGTAAATCAATTAATTATTTTGTTAATATTTTTGTTCATAGAACAATATAGAAAATTATAGTTATAATTTATAACAATATTATGCTATGATATAATTATTTATTACTAAATCACATAATAATCTTGTTTCATAATAATTACACAAAGTACATAATATAGGTAGGTATTGTCCATTTCATGAAATGGATGTCTATATAATGAATTTTCATTAAAATTCACGATCTGGATGAATTTCACTATCTGGGTATCCAGTTCATGAAATAAGTGATTTCAGTATGTGGATATGCGACATAGGCGGGTCCAGACCTCATTCGCAGGTCATGCACAACAGTGGCATATCTAGGGGATGGGGAAACTGCCAATCCTCCCCACTCAAAAAAAAAAATAAAAATTTCTGTTAGGGTTTGGGGATATGACCTTGAATTATGGACATGATGAAAAACAAAAAATTTAATATGAAAATAGAAATTGCGAAAAAAAGGTTCATATTATGCATCAAAATGTATTATGTAAGTTTGATCATATTTGCAGGTCATGCCTGTGCATGACAGGCATGACCCGTGGACATGCCTATGATATGCGACATATACATAGTAATAATTCATACAAACCTAGTTTTAGGATCTGAAAGAGTTATACGACACGAATTTTCCGACTTGATAGTTGTTAAAATATTTTCAGAAGCTGATGAAGACTTATGTCTATAAAGTTGCCTCAAAACTGATCTCAACATTTTTTTGAGTACTACAATTTCTGAAACAAATATTCATACATTTAATCATAAATTTACGGTAAGTAACCAATATTTGATTTATATGATATATATTTTGCCTATTAATTGCTAGATAAATAATAGTAGACATTGACAAATTTATTAGCTGACAATTAATTTAGTTTATAAGCGTATATAGCGTTAAACCGATATCTAAAAATAGTAATAATTAATAAAAACCTACTTACATTCAAAAAACTAAAACTTCGTTGTCTCAGTTTGAACCTTGAGATAGTCGTAACTAGTAGTCAATAATTAATTTGCTTAAGACATAAATTTGATATCAAAATATCATATTATAATTATTCAGAGATTCAGAGTATTCAGTTATTTTTCTAGACGTATTATCATAATATTTATGCGTATTTATACACTCTGCAAGGTTATTACTAAATAGATAATACTATCTAATAATACAATAATCACTCAATCACTGATTAAATTCATAAATTAATATAAAAAAATTCAAAATAAAAGCATCAAACCAATAAACCATCGAGGTATATAAACACAAGCACAAATCGCAACTCCCCTACCAATTTATTAGTGTCCCACAAATTATTAAAAACTCAATGTATAAATAGTCAGGGTTTAAGCCATAGGCGTGCGCACGCCGCACAGGGGCAGCAAGGTGTGCTCTTGCTGCCTCTGGACTGTTTGAATATATTTGTATGGGCCGAACTACATAATAATAACATAACATAATAATACTTTTATAACCGTATTATAATAATAAAGAATAATGTGTTATTGATATTTGATGTATTTTTAATTTTGATATGGTATACCGGTGTTAAGCAAAAACAATCTATGATTAACCAATGATTATCGTTTAAAATATTTTTATTTAAAGGTCAAAGGTTAAATGTTTATTTTGAGCTTAAAAATGTTAACTTAATACCCCATGTATGGGCCGGTAAAAATATTCGCTACCCCTGACTTGAAACTCTGCGCACGCCTATGGTTTAAGCCCTCCACAATATTGAACCAATTTGCGCCTATAAACTATTATTTTTATATTTAACTTTAGGTACTTAATATAACTATATTAGTTTATATAACTTGATGTATGGAAGTATAACTATATATTTTATTATCATAAAAAAATAGTTACCTATTTACTATATTATGTACATTGTACATAATTTCAGTACTATCAAAATGGATTTGAATCCACCTTGATTACTATATTATTATAATACTATGTAGGTATCTATCGACAATTTTATAAACTTTATAAACTATAAATCTACTTTCTTATTTGAGAATAAATTATGTTTTTATTTTTGATAATAGCTATTTGTACCAATATTTTGATTACCTATAAATTTAATTAATGAATAACCTATCAATTCTTACGAGACAAAAATATTTAGGTTAATTTCATTATTTATTATTGTTATAACAATAATTTATTTTGTATAATTTATTAGACAGTTACAAGGAAGCTGCAAAAAAAGAAAGAGAGTTATTTATTTCTGCTTCAGCCTCTGAGCCAGACTGCTTTTCGAACAATATTTCAAAGATATCAAAAACATCAAGAAAAAGAACTTATATTAATTTAAATGAAAGCAATGATAGCAGTAAGTTTATATTTAATTTATATTTAACTTCTATATAAATCATTGTTTTAAGTACCTACCAACCTAGCTATTTTGTAGATGATATTATTAATTTTAATTTTTAATGATGATTATATTATTTTAGATTCTGAACGAAGTGATTTTACAATGATGTGTTTTTTTTTTGTGTGTGTACAACATAACTAGTCGAAATAATGCTTCGGTTTCAAACTTTGGGGGTGGTTTCCGATGTAAAATTGAAGATTATGTGCATTATAGAGGTCAAAAGTAAACATTTTCCAATAGTTTTCAAAAAAATCGAGAAAAACAAAAAAAAAATGACAGAAAAACGGGAATTTTTACGCAAAATCAGTTTTCGAAATCCATTCCAAATCGATTTTTTTATATGGTTGTAATTCAAAAACTAATCACTTTAAATACTTGAAACTTTCACCAAATGTTTATGTTAGTGTTATCTATATACAGTTTAATTTTCAAAATTTTTTGACTTTTTTTGAGTTATTTATAGACCACTGAAATTTTCAATTTTTTTGAGAATTTTTTTTTGAAGTGTCGGTAAAAAAATGTTGGACGACCAAAAAAACTTGAAAATTTAATACAAGGTTCCTTATGAGTTGTTCTTATTGTAGCTAAAAAAAATTAAAAATCGTAAGTCACGATTTTTTTTAATAAGCGTTTATAGTTCAAAATTTTACGAAATCTGTCGAAAACGCGAAAATTTGCAAGTAATTTTGAAGTTGAAAAATCGTAAAATTGTTTGCATTTATAACTAAGGATTAAAAATACAACACTAAGTTTTCCATATGTTTTCCTTCAAGTAGCTATAGAGAAAACTCGAAGCATCACTATAGGAAAAATTTTAAGTGCGTTTGAATTTTAAATTTTTACGAAATAGCGTACCGATAACGATTTATCCTGAAACGATTTTAAATATTTGTTATTATTCAAAAAGTATAAGTCCTAGATACTTGAAAATTTTACCAGTTATTAGGATTGGCATTTTATTTCCATGATTTAATTTTCAAAATATTTTGACTTTTTTTGAGATATTTATAGACGACTGAAATTTTCACTTTGTCTGAAAATTTTTTTTTGAAGTGTCGATAAAAATTTTTTGGCCCTATCAAAATACTTGAAAATTTAATAAAAAGTTCCTCATAAGTTATTATTATAGTGATTAAAAAATTATAAAAATACATGGGCACAATTGTTTTTTATTAGCATTTGAAGTTCAAATATTGACTTAATACGTAAAAATTACGGCAATTTTCAAATTATCTTAGATCGAAATTCATAAAAGTTTTTCTTTTTAATTCTAAGATTTGAGAATTGAATACAAGGCTCATAATATATTTTTACAATAGCAGTTGAAAAATAAAATAAATGTATAGCCACAATTTTTTTTTTACATGTATTCAAATTTTAATTTTGACAACATACGTAAAAATCACAAAAATTCGTAAATTATTTTATCCTAGAAATTCATAAAAAATTTTCCTTTTATACCTAAGATTTGAAAATTTAATACAAGGCTCCTTACAAGTTTTTCAATCTTTATCACAAAAAAAATGTCCACCGGAAATTCAAATTAAATTTTTTATTAACATTTGAATTTCAAATATTGACAAAAATTCGTCAAAACCATGAATATTTGCAAATTATTTTGTAGTTCAAAATTCATAATATTGTTTGTATTTATATCTAAGGTTATACAATTTAACACCAAGTTTTCCATAAGTTTTGCTTCAAATAGCTATAGAGAAAATTTGAAGCGTCATTATAGGAAAAATGTTTTGAGCGTTTGTGTTTTAAATTTTTATGAAATCGCGTAATGATAACGATTTATCCTCAAACCAGGTATTCGTATATCTATGATAATATAAGGTATTATGAATTATGATAACTATACTAATTGATAATTGTATTTATAATGTATAATTTTTTCTAAATATTTTTTTTCTTCTTGAAATGTATCTGCCTGCGGAAGCCCATGTTTCATATCTCATTTTTTTTCTTCACTAATTTAACGAAATTGAATATTTTATAAATAAATATACATATAAAGGTAAGAGCATTATCAATGTTCTCTGTTTTCTCGATTTATTTTTACTATATTTTAATTTTTAAGCGAGTTATGAATATGTAAAATATAAATATTTTTAAATGATCACATCTCACTTAAAAATTAAAATATCTTAAAAAACAGATGGAGAGAACAAAAAATAATGTTCTTACTTAGTTTCTTACATAAAAGTTTTATGCTAGGTTCACTATAATATCATTACTGATAGCACCCTATTGAAATAAGCGAACGGAAATTGGGTACTGTTGTATGTGTGGAAGACGGAGACAACACTAGTCAACACATGCGGGTAGCGGGTGCGCTATCCTCTTAAGAGGACGCCACACCCGCATGTGTTATTGTTTCCGTACGATTATCAAATTTTATACTCAGCGCTCTGCACTTCAGCAGTTCCAATAATTTAGTATTAGCTCTGTTTAAAGTCTCTCCACTTGGTTTAAAATTTAGAGTGAATTGACCTCTCATAAAAATAAAAGGTAACATTATTATCTAGGTTATCACAAAGGCTTTTTATTATATTTTTATTTTAAAGGGAGTTATGATTATTTTCAAAATTGTAAATTGTTGTTTGTATATCTTAAAATACTCAAATAATTACATGGGTAATGGGTATTGCCGTATTAGGTACCTACATAGTACACAGTTACACTACACGTCCGTAATAATATAATACCTAATAACTAATAAATATTAATTACAAAAACTAAAAAGGGTACTCATAGCCCATAGGTACAAGTATACGCCATTGTTAATGTGTTATATTCTGTAGCCATAAAGCCAAAACATAATATATAATACTTGGCCGAGTAATATTTTTTGCATCCGCGCCGCACCACTGTCATGGAGACATGAAACCCTGAACCGCGGTGTTCAATGTCCAATTGTCCACAGAGCCACAGAGGTAAAACACAAATGGAATATAATAATAAAACCTCGACCGTCGACACCTCGGACACTTGTATGGATCTGTATTCTGTAATCTGTATTCTGTGGCGGGCCGGCAGCGAGACGCCGAGACCACACACGTGGTCACCTCTCTACCCGTCACACCATCCCACCAACCACCACCGACCGGCGACCACCTCGACATCACCACAGTAGTACAGTACAGAACCGTCAAATCGCTTGCCGGTTGCCACTCACTGTTGCCAGTTGCAGGCCCGCCATTATCGTGTATTCGTGTGCCGAGTACTCCTTTTGTTATTATTATTACTATTCTATATCCACACATGGCGCGCACCGTAACGTTGTTTTAATTTTGCAATATTTTACGTATTCGTCGCCGGCCGCAAACTCGGCAGAATGGTGTCATTATTGCTATACTCGGACGACAACTACGTCGAGACACGATGAAACGCGACCGTGTGCGGAGTACCGCCGTCATCGTCATCCTGCAACTGTTTCTTCTGTTTGGTGAGCCACAGGTGTCGTTAGGCTTGTCGAAATCGAAGAGCAAGTTGCAGTATTGCGAGAGGTCGCACTCACGATGCTTGGACATGAACCACTCGCTGTCTTGTTTGGGGGTGAAACTGCCCTACACGTCTACCTCAACAGATCTCGTACCGGACGCCGAAACTCCAGAAGAAGCTCAGGTACATTATATTATACATTTATACACCATCATCATATTATGAGATATCTCTGGTGTGCGGTTAACCACGAGGAGGAGTTGAATTTATCAAAATTACAATTGGATTTGTAGAAGAACTTATATCAATACAAACAAGTCACAGCTAGGTATATGGTATCAATGGTTAAAAGTATTTTATTTTATTAAAATAAGACATTCCTAGCCGAGTAGGCTATCTACAATTACCGATATATAAAGATAAGTTTATGACAATTTAAGCATGGTAACATTAGTTAAAAGTATTGAGTATTGGATATCAAATTCTAACAATAGAAAAATCCCAGGCACCTACTGAAAACTTGTAATATTTGACCGTGCACTATATATCTACATTGTATATAGGTAGTTTCAATGTGGTTTTTTCACCAGTATTTAATTATTATTTATAGGAGCGATTGCACTATTGGCAAGGGCTCAAAAAAGTTCCAAAATGTTGGGCGGCTATCCAACCACTGTTGTGTGCATTATATATGCCTAATTGTGAAAATAGCAGCTTACATTTACCACCACAGGTAATATATATATATTATTTATTATCATCAAAAGTTTGTAGTATTTTGTGTCAACAAAATACTATTTGTTGTTGTTGATACATATTTATATAATTGGTGTTTTTTCACACCTCACATGATTGATTGATAATGTCATTTAATACAGGAAATGTGTAAACTTATTGAAAACCACTGTCAAATTCTCAAAATTGAAAATTCATGGCCTGCAGAATTTAATTGTGAAAATGACACCCTCTATCCCGCAAAATTATGCAAGGTAAACTACTTTATTTTCATTAATAATATTCATTCAAGTAAAAACTACTAATGGTACCTAACTAAAACGTATAAGACTTAATACACCCTTATCGACTTCAATATTTTATCACTTCTTTTTTCAATATCTGTAGCCTGTACTGAATTTTTATTAGAGCGGGTTTTGCCAATAACAATTTTTCTTAAAACTATTGATACAGAGTACAGGGTATCTTATAGATTCTAGAAATACTTTTTTTTGTGGGTGAGGGTTGTGACCTCTCCCTTGTTGTGCAACACTGCTCAAAATACTACTGATATAGATATAGGTACCTAATTAATTGTTATTGTAATTAATATCTTGAGTTGTAGAATTTTTTCAAAACTAAAATTAAAACTCTTTATTTTTATATATAAAATAAATTAAATCCATTATTTGTATTGAAATTAGTTTTTTATATTTAAATAACATTTTTTTTTCATCATATATGAAAATAGTTAAGGAACACCCTAATATATACAAAACACATATAAAAAATTAATTTCAATATAAATAATGGATTTACTTTATTTTAAACATACAACTTAAGTGTTTTATTTTTAGTTTTGAAAAAATTGTACATTGTGTATTTTAAATATTAAATTTTATTATTTTTGCAACAACTCATTTTCCTATCAATTAATAAGTAATAAATAGGTATATTTCTACTAAAAAAATTATTTAACACATTTTCGTACTAATGAAAAAAAATGACAGTGATTTCATTAGCTAACTAGTAAATGAACACTGAGAGAAAAGCAAATAATTCCCTAAATTGAGCATTATTCTTACTACTGTTACTGGCATTTTTTTACCAGTTTTGAATACTGCTTTTAAATTATTCAATATTTTATTAAAATTTTCAGAATGATTTACGAGAGTTAAAGTTCAACTCAACAGCTGGTCGTTGTGAATCTCCACTTGTACAAACTTATAGACCTGAAGCTTATCATTATCCTAATTTTGAGGGTTGTGACCTTCAATGTTATGACCCTTTGTTTTCTATGGATGAACACCGTCAGATACATAATCTTATTGCGTGGACTGCTACAATAGCTGGATTTTGTAATATATTTGCTATTGTAAGTAAATAGTTCATTGATTTTTAAAGATATTTTGAGCAGTTTAATTTTATTTTCAGCTTACGTTCATGATTGAATGGCAATCATTAAATCGTTATCCTAACATTGTAATACTCTACATAAATGTATGTTTTTTATTCATATGTTTTGGATGGTTATCACAATTTTGGTCTGGCACAAGAGATGATATTGTCTGTAGAAAAAATGGTGCTAGAAAAACATCAGAACCTAGGTAGGATTTTAAACCTAAATTCTTATAACTGAATGATTTATACTAAGTATTTAAAATTGATTATTTTCTTTCATTAGCGATGAAGATCTTTCGTGTGTTATAAATTTTGTTTTCTCATACTACTTCTTAATTGCTGCATTTATTTGGTTTGTTATTTTTACATACTCTCTTCACACAACGTTTCAATCCTTTGGTAAGTTGAAATATATATTTTTTTCATAAATATTTTCTTTTACAATTTTTTTTTTTAGGGAAAATACAAGAAAGAGTTGATAAAAAAGGTGGATATTTTCATTTATTAGCATGGTCTATACCACTAGTGTTTTGTGTTGTTGTAATGGTACTTGGAGAGATTGATGGCGATAGTGTAACTGGCACGTGTTTTGTTGGTGTTAATAATAAAATATATAGTATTATATTTGTACTTATACCAGTTTTAATATCTGTCCTGATTGGATTATTTTATTTGGTTCGAGTATTATTTGGACTATTAGCTTTAAAAAAAGAAAGCACACAAGTAATTTCAAAACAAGCAAAGTCTAAGATTCATTCAGCAGCAATTAAAGTTATAATGTTCATGATATTGATTGTTGTATTTGTGTCATCAATGTTTATGTGTTATATTTACGAATACAATAATGATCATTTATGGAAAGATAGTCTAAGAAAATATATTGTGTAAGTATTATTATAGTTAAGTGCTTTATATATATGATTATAATTGTTTAGTTGGTTAGTGTGCTTAAAGTATTTATAATTTTTCAGTTGCAAACTTGGTATTATACCAGATACAGATGTTGGAAATTGTCGTATCGAGTTTAGACCAAGTGTATCTAAAAAACAACTTTATATATTAGTGTTATTTGGAAATGCAGTTCTAATGTCATTTTGGGTGTGGACTAATCAAATTGGAAATGCTTGGTGCGAGTGTTTAATTCGTTGGTGTGTACTTGTATTGTTATTAATTATTCAATTTTAATTAATTTGATTTTTAGGTTAAAGAAATTGCGGGGTCATGAACAGAGAAACCAAGACTCTTCTAAGTATAATAAACATAAGTTGATTGCTAGTGCTTTTGCTAAAAGACATCAACTTAATAGTAATGATTTTACTGTTACCTTTTCAAAAGAAGATCCGTTTGGTAAATTATTTATAAATGGTTTAATCAATTCAAGTTAATCTTCAAAATAAATTACTATTTTAAAATATTATTTTTAATATAAACAAATTATATCTAGTTAATTTCATTAAAATATAAAAATGAATAATTTAAAAGCCTTAATTTAATTTAATTTATATTTAACAAATAAGTATTGGCTACACTAATGAATATGTATTAACAACATAATATAATATTTTAACTTAATTAAATTTTTTTTAAAGTGACTATTGATTTCTTTGTTAATAGAAAAAACAAGTACGTTGGGATAATTGAGACCTTTTGAATAAAATATTTTAAGCCAGGATAAAATAAACCAATAAATTTTTAGTTTATATTTCACAAAATATTCCATTTAAGGAGGGAGGGAAAGTTGATATGAAAAAACTTTGCTATAAAAAAAAGTTTTATAATAATTTATAAATATTGATGTATAATAATGATACTTATGAATTTAATGAAATTTAATGTTAAACATTTTTGTACTTTCAGGTTTGGTGTTTGGGTTAAACAGTAACCTAACAGATAACATAAGTTCTACTTGGGCTGCTGCATTGCCCAAATTTATTCGAAGACGTGGGGCATTAACTGGTGAAGAACATTTATCAATTTCTTCTTCATTTGTGCAGTCAGACTCAGAGATTAGTTATAGTATGTGTAGAGTTTCTGTGGAATCTCGTAGTCATTCATTAGATTCTACTATATCAGTAAAAGCATTTGAAATGACTCGCAAAGTACGACGATTTTCCAAACATGTAAAAAAAAAACATAAAAGAAGTAATAAATTGGTGTGCAAACTACCATCATCTCAGAAAGGAAGTGTCACTTCACAAGATATAAATCGACAAGTAAGATATTTAAGCATATAAAACATTATTATACTTTTGGTATTTCCTGGTTATTGAGACTAATCACAATATCAGAATTCACAAGTACTATTATTATGTATTGTTATTGGTGTGATCTACACCAGCTGTATCTAACCTTATGAACCTCATGGATCGCCATCACCATAATATAGTACTTACACTACAAGTTTTAGGTCCTTTTTCAGAGATTTTGAACCTAAAACTTTTTTTTTTGATAAAATCTTTAATGCCTCCTTTAATTAACCTCTGAAGTACCTTTTTTTTTTAAACAAATTTAATCACCTTATTGATATTTTCAGTTGACGTTGACATTTCCTGAATTTCAAAATGTATATTCACAGCCTGATGTAGAGTTGCAAAAAACTGCCATTCCTAATTTAGAAAGAAGAGCAGCTTCAGCTGGCATTGATGAGAGTCTTAAAGAGCAGATGAAAACTTTGAAGACTCTTTCAATATCTTCCTTAAGTATGGTTAATACAAAATTGTTACAGATGAGTCTTAAAGGTTTAACCAGTAGTAATCAATCGGAGCAGTTTATACTAGAAGATTTCACTAAATATGACAGAAAAGGAAGGTATAAATCAGTTGCTATTGTAGACACAGACACTAGCACAGATACAGATGATGAAAAAAAGTCTTCCAACAACTCTGATACAGATGAGGGTTACTAATATTATTTTCTTACTTAAGTTAAGGAATAACAAAATTTCCTAAAATTCTGAGATTTGCTCAATGTTCAAAAACCAAATATTTTATATTTCAACTGGGTTATACTTGATTTCATAAAAATAATTTTTATATAATAATATTACATACTATAATTATTGTGGTCTCCTAAACCTATGTGATTTAAAGATTGATCTATATTTTTACATATTTATATTTTTTATCTTTAAGATTTCGAAATTGTACAAATTTTAACTTTTAATTGTACTGCAAAGCAACACTAAAATAAATATTTTTAGTTTTATTATGTCCTTTTTTTATTAGTTGATTATTATCTCGGATCAAAGATATGATTCAATACACATCTAAATTTGTTTTTGAGATGATATCAGTGCTTCATTTTTCCTTTCTGATCCACGTGTAACAAAAACGTGACAAAGGTTGATGAATCAATAGGTTTTTCATATTTAATTATTTGTATAATGGTTTTTAATATTTTTTCACTAGCTATTTTTGTGCACCTGAACTATTATACAGAAAAATTATGAGCTTTTATACTTCATAGATTGTATAAAAAAAATACGAGTCAACATTTTTTCAGCCATCAAAATGACATTTCAATCGGGAAATACTTGATCTTCATTTCCCACTCATCAAAATTGTATAATGTCAACCACTGAGTATTAGACCAATTAAATACAGAATTCAATGAATAGGTTTGAAGTTTAAGAGAACACAAACATTTTTTTATCAAGAAAATTGATTTTAAATCAACTGAGAAAAGTTATTTCAACTGTCAATTACACTATATAGTTAAGTTCATGAATTATAAATAAATACAAAATCAAAACTCCTAGGTAATCTAACTCTCTTTCACGATTCCGAAGAGCTTACTTTGCGCCTTCCCTTCTAGGTTGGTTGATTATTTCTACTACTTGTGAGGTTGGGGGCCAAGTCCTAAACCGAGACGTCCGCACTCTGCAGGATCTCGAATATAGCGACTAGCTTCTGAAACTAGCAGACTTAGGGTGTGACTATTGGTTATACATAAGAACATAACCTTTCTGACCATACGTTAGATCACAAACTGACAAATCACAACGCTGCAATTTCAAACGCCTCTACGCCCTAAACCAAAACAGTTATAACATAGCAACCTATTTATAATTCAATTGTTTTTTTTACCTCTCAGAGCCATGAGGCTCGGCCAAGGACAAACAAAAAAACATCAATATAAAACCAATACATTTTTTCGCATAGCCGCTAAACTAGATTTGTTCCCAATTATCAATCATCGCTCGGCTCAAAATCTAAAATTTAATAATATATTTATCGGACACCAATTAATCGTAAAAGTTAAAATTCTATTTGGCGATATGGCCTAGCTATCCGTAACTTGATTATCATAATTAATAATTATGTTGAACTTCGACCATTGCATTAACCATTAAGATAACACCTATATTCTCAACTTCGAGAGGACCTTAGCTGCCAATAATGAATAGACATTATTTATCTAGATTGTAGGTAATTATGAAGTATAAACTAGTTAAGCCATTGATTTTAGAATATATTAAAATCAATGGTTAATTATCTATTAGTTGTGTAACAATTATTTACGAACACAAGTTTTGTTCACGCGGTATGAACAAAATGTAATAATTGGTTAAATTTAAATGGCGAAAAGTTCATTGGAATTGAATCGTGAAATTTTATAACTTTTATAGACAAAGTTTTACGTATACAGACATAGGCAAAGTACAAACGTATTACATTTACACTTAGTGGTAGGTATCGTAGAGTGACGCGGACTGTGTGTGGATATTGTAATTATGTTTATAGTGTTTATACTGCTGAATTTTAGACATACAGCAGTACGAGTAATATTACTGACAAGACGCAATAAATATTAATTAATTATTACCAATTAGTATGTACTATTATGAATCATGGTTTACGTTCACCATTATGCGTTCCATTGACGTCCATTATCCGTAATCCGTATCCCAAAACACGCCCACTGAACATTAGAGAAGTTGAAACACTAGACAGATCACAGATGAAACATTCAATTATTCAAATAACATGATACTTATGATTTAATTAATTCCTTGTTCGTCACACAGATTTGTTTGGTTCGTAGGAACATGCGTTGATATCAATATGACAATATTGATAAATAAATGATAAGAAACTTAAACCACAGCCCACAGGTTGATGAATATTGCCGCAAAAGCGATAAAAATAATATTACGCTTCAATAGCTATTACGATGTTGTTAAAAACTGTGTTTTTTGAAAAAATGTATGTGTTAAACGTTAACCGTTATATTTTAGAATCGTGTAATCCACTTGTATTTGTTTATTAAATGAGATTGTTACTCTTACTTGTTTCAACCAACCATAGTTAGAGCCTTAGAGATAAGTCAAATGATTATTTCTCACACAGAAAAAATGATAAATGAACTACAAAAATATTCTTATCTTGTTGATCACACTTCTTCTTCTATTATATAACAGCTCAATACCGATCAATAAAGGTGGACCAATGTAAACTACTAAACTATTCCAATGAGTTAATAGTTATTCAAAATTATTATTATTTTTTTTTTTACTAATAAACAATAATTTTATAAAAGGTAAATAATTATTATTAGTACACCAGTTGGTTAGTAATGGCTTTAGATTTGAATCAAATACCAGCCTTACCAGCAAAAACAACATTTGTTTTACACCTCATATTAATTACTTGGTAAGTATGAATTTTCTAATATAATATAATCTATCCCCTTACCTAACGTGTTATACTTATATTATAGGGGTGTTCAAGGACAATGGAGTCCAGATTCTTATATTTTTTACAATATAACATTCATGGGCTGCGTTTTGTGGGCAATGCATCAAACAGAAAATGAAAAACCAGCACAACTAGTATATATTTTTGGTTTAGAAGACGTGATACCCTCTTGTGTTGTTTCCATCTTACATGTGTGTAACATACCAAATTTTACTCTCAGAATATCATGTTTAGCTCTGTTAGTTAAGAATTCAGAGAGAATTGACCTTTTATAAAATTAATGGTAAAGTTATCATCTAGTTGATCTCATTGATTTTTTTATCATATTTTTATTTCAACTTGAATTTTTACTGTTTTGAGTATTTTAAGATGTGCAAACAATTGCAATTTTTAAATACTTATAACTCGCTTTTGAATTAAAATATAAAAATCCTGAGATTGACTAGATAATAATAATAATTTGTTAAAGCTAATAACCTATGTAGTTGATGCTTAACTAATAAAATATATATATATATATTACCTTTAAATTTTATAAGAGGTCAATTCACTCTAAATTCTAAACTTATAGAACTTAAAGTTATCTGATAAGTATAAAATTTGAAATTTTATGCACTAGTAAGACGGAGACAACGCTGCAGGTATCATGTCCTATTAATTATACAGGCACATTATGCGATTCCATTTTTCATGGGGAAAAAACCACTGTATTATATTACAACTAATAACTGATACTGATACTGATATTAATAATAAAAAATATTATTTGAATGTATGATGTATAAAACTTAGTAATACTATTATAAAATATGAAATTTAACCAAATTAAAATATTGATAATTTAAACTTAATTTTTGTCAATAATAAAAATAAATCTAATATTTTATATATTTATCATATTCCATGATTATAATAAATCTCAAAGTTGAGTTTTTAAATTGTTATTGTCCATTAATATTATAATAATATTTTATATTATATGTGCGATTTCATAACTATATTATAATATATTCATTTTGGATAATTAGTTTCGATGAAACAAGGAGTGCATTGTTGTCACATCTTTTTTCGTGCACATTTATAGCAATAGGTATTCAGTATAGAACAAATGCTCTCAAACTTTCTGGTAGTAATTATGTTTATAAAATAATATTTATCTAGTTGACAATTTGAAGATTTACTTGATACTTTTTAGATTTTCTTCATTGTTAACCTATGTATTTGAAAGCACCCACAAAAACCATCAATATATTTTAAAGATATATCAGCAAGTTATGTTTATAAAATAATCAATTATGATGATTTTTAAGTTTGATATTATGTTATTCATAACATACCACCTAGTTTCACATGGTGAATGAAGCGTTACAAGTACTTAAAACCTGGTATCTATATCCTGTTTTGTATACCAGTTATCTAGTTCAGTATCAGTTTATATTTAAGTAAGCTTAACTTACTTTACTGTTACAACATAAGTTTAAACTTCATTATCTACCTGCTTTTATATATATATTTTAATTTACAATGTCTTATCTACTATGTATATTTATATTTTCAGGCTATTTCTGTAAACCTGGCTACAGTATGTTTAGATATTGTTACTATTTACTGTTATTTTCCCTCCTCATTTTGTAAGTAAAAGATTATGATTAGTAAATTAGGGTACTAATAATTAAAGTTCATTCTTACAGGGTTGTCGGAAATATTCAGTGTTATTTGTGCCATGGCAAATTTGGTCCTGCGTTTTGTAACACTATCAATTCTTAGTCAAATGTGTATAGACACCAGTAATGGAGTCTCTGATGGCATACCACCTCCTTTACAAAATTATATTAGTAAGAAATGTTTTAAAAGTATTATTTCAAATGTATTTCCCGTGTTTTAAATAAAAAAAATGTATTTTTTAGGTAGAGGAACTGCTAACCCACAATCATACGAAGATATTGATCAGCCTCCACAACAACAACAAGCTCCAAGCAATGCCCCATTTTTTACACCATACCGTTAAAGACTATAAAATTATTTTAATACAATTTATATTATATTAATATTGTTCTAACATAATGTTTGAACAATACAGGAAAAAGTCTCATTATTGTGTCATAATTTAAATTGTTGTTTTAGGTTAGTTATTTTACAAAAAAAAAAAAAAAAAACAAATAATAAATTATTTTTATTTATTGTAATTTATAAATTTATAAAAAATATTTATTAGTATAAAAATGTATATTTTAAGTAATCGAATTATTCTTTATTAAGTAATATAATATATTTGATACTGTGCTGAATTGCGTGATTTAGTGGAATTGCTTGTAATATATACCAATATCAACACTGATCCTTAAAATGTCCTGTAGATTCTAATCGTATTATTTTGCAAATTGCCTTCAAATAAAAAATTAAAAGATTGATATCATTTTTTGAAATATTAATAAGTAATAAAATCTGATTCTTAGCCAAGTCGCATATGAGGACATAGCGTTGGATTATTAAAAAAAGTTTGAAATTAATCAAACATTTGTAATAAATATAGTAAGGTTAGGTTAGATAATTCAGTGTTATGAATTATTGTATTATTTATAGTTTAAGTAAACAATGCAACGAAAATTAATCTAAGTAGGTAATAATAATAATAATAATAATAATAAAAAATATTGCATTCTGTCTGACTTGAAGAAACATTTCAACTGTTAATAACAGCCACAAGTATATTTAAATTAATTTACATGTACAAAATTCAAAACTTAACATCTTTTATGAACCAAGAATACTAAGTATTTATTTTAAATTTAAGCTAAGTCTAGTTTAGTTGAAAATCTCAATAAGTCTTTTGTAAGTTTTAATACATCAAATTTATAAGTAAGTTATACTATTTTTAGTTGAAGTCTTATTTTTTAAATTAAAATTTAGAATACTTACATTGAAAAACTATAAGTAAGCTTGCCATCCATGAAATAACAGTGCTAAGTTATTCGGGTCTCTTGCTTTTTGTATTAGCAAATTAACCTGCCCATTAATACTGGCTGCAGCGGTTTCAGCTTGTTCCATTCCACGTAATTTAACACGTACTCTGTTCAGTGATCTTTCGGCTAATTTATTTACTTCAGTAGCTAAAATAAATTATTAATAAAAATCATTAAACTATAATTATTTTTTTAATTTTTTACCATTATCATTAATGCTAGAATTTTTTTTTGTTGATTGATTTTGAAGTTGAATAGCTTTTTTTCCTGTTAATGCCCATTGATAACACGGGTCATATAATAAGACTTCGATAACAGTGACAATTACATCTTGGTTTTGACGTAAAACAGACATAGTTTTTTCACAGCACCTATTTTATAAACACATAAACATATATATATATATATATATATATATATATATATATATATAAGATACATAATAAATAATAAAAATAATTTTAAAATATATTAACTATTCATACTTTCGAAAAGTTCCTTCTATGCCACAGATGCCCATACCATCAACAATATCTCTTGACAGTCTAAATGGAACAGTTTCTGGTGTAGACAATAAAGTTCCTTGTTCAAATGCGACCCCTAAATTATAATAGTAATATGAAGTCATGTTAAAATTTCACTGAGAAATATTTTAAATTTTTAGACATACCGAAATCAATATGAATGAGTTCCGCAGTAATGTTATCAATCAATATGTTTTGAACATGACGATCACCTAAGCCTAATATGTATCCTACCATAGAAGTAGTAGCAACACTTCACAAATATAATAAATTGTATCATTACTTATTAGATATCAAATTGTCAAATTTTAATTTAATAAATAAACTATTACTGTGTTAGTAGTATTGGGATAGATAAAAATACAGGAGCGCATATTACATTAAAAAAAAAACAGTCAGCTAGTTAAATTTTTTTGCAGTATAGTGGCGGAAATAGCATTAATTGTTTATTGTTGTAATACGATCGCCGACTGGTTGTTTTTTTCCATGTTGCATGTATAGGGTTACACACTCTTGAATTCTTATCTGTCTCAATAAATCTAACAGCATTACTATTATAATATATTTTAAGCAATGTTTCTTACCTATGTATATAGGCTTGCCTCCTTTCAAACCAAATTGAAGGTGATAAGAATTTCTCAAAGAAATAATATCGAAATACTGGTTTTAATTTCTTACAAATTTCCAAATATATTTTTTGTTTAGTCAATTCACAATCTCTTTTTACCTGAGACGACTGTATGAAACAATAAAATTTTTGCATATAAATAACAATTTTATAATACTAAATAGTACATAAATATAACTACAGAAAAGAAAAAGTAATAGTTCAGTAAATAATTTGTAAGCTAATTTTGAACAAAATGTTAATAAGTGCAGCATCCTTCCACAACCATGGATATTCAATCATTCAATTGGAGGAAAAGTAGATGAAAAAATTAATAACTTGTAATTTATTAAGTATTTTTTAATTACAATAATAAAAATAAAAATAAAACACTAAATCATATAATGTAGTTAAATTAATTTTAATCATTTAATTTAAATGCACATAATTTGCTTTAAAATTAAAATATCATACAATGTTTATACACAATATGCTTGTTATGAGCTAGTAAAGTACAAATAACATGCGAGAGTACAATGTTCTCTTAAACTCATAGCAATGGTTTATCTTACAGGTAGAACTCATTGTTAGGAAGTCAATGAAATAAACTAATTAGAGTACTGCCATTAGTAGGGCACAAATGTTTTTTTATTTGCAACTTTGCAAGTTTTAAATATGTTTTATGTAAGTAGGAATTAATATCTAAAAAAAAAATTACTTATTTATACATAATTATTAATTTTTATCAATTTTTCAATTTTGTTCATATTATTTTACTTTGGTTAAATCAAACAAAATAATAAAAAAATAAACATTTTCATTCCAATTTAATAAATTAAATTTTAGGTAGTAGTTTAGTTTTTTAAAATAAAAGGTTGAATATATATAGAATTGAAATGGTATTTAAGAAAAAAGAAAGATAAAAATAAATATGTAATTATTCATGTATATTGTTTAATGTTAACTGTAAAGTAAAAGAAAAATAACCAATAAATAAACAATTAATTAAAAATATTTATAATGAAATATTGTAATTTTTTAGTGCAATATTGTAATACATTTTATTATTTTTTTACTATTCAAAGTAGCTATAAGTGTACCAAATTTTTGTTTTACAAATAAAAATAATATAGTAATGAGTTATTATTAATAGATAAATATTTATATAAAATATAAACATAATATAATTATTTGGAGCTCATACATACTTTAAGAATATTTCTAGCCTCTGCTGGTGTTATGTCTTCTGGCCTATATTTTTGATGGGCACCTGTAATCAAATTTTTCCCTGTTAAGTAGTTAGAAAGAGACATTGTGTTTACACACCATTCAGCAATTCCACTCTGTTGTGAAAATGGGATCACCTGTAAAATAAAAATGCTAGGAAAAAAGTCTTAATCAAAACAATAATCATAAGGTACTTTATAAGTTCTTATGGTCAATTTTCTCTTAGCTGTAGATTTATTAGAATTTAGTAATTTATTCATTAATACGAATACTTGTTGCATAATTGCATCTTGATGCATGTCTTCATTACCCTGAAACATTATGATAAATTTTTTTTGTTTTTAATATACTTATGAAAATCTGTAAATGCATATCTACTTCACCTTTAATAAAAGTGATCTTTGAATACCATCAGAACACAAACAATCAATTTTTTTTGGTTCATGTACTCCACCACAATTTAAAAATGAATTTTCAAATCTAACAATACCTGTAAGTATTAAGTAATATATTTCAAGACAAATCCTAATAAAATATTCTGTATTAATTATACTCTTATAATAGCAAGTATACTAGTTATACTAGGTAAATAATAATCTTTAACTATGAATTGCGCCTATTTGAGGCCGAAAAGTGTCAAATAAGTAGCTCTTCAACAACATATTGTTGTTTTTAGTAATAAATCCTGAGAAGCAATTCATTAACCATGTTAGTACCGTGTTTTTAGAATTATCTGCTTCCATAAATAAAAAAATACCAGCCACCATATATTGACTTTCAATGTTTATAAATTATAATTGAAATTATTTATTAGATAAGTTTCAATTAATTTTAAAATAAAAGCTATTTGTTGGTAAGGAAATCAACCATTAAAATTAGGTATTAGTAGTAAAAGTTATTACATTGAAGTCTGAGAAATAATTACAGTAATTATTTATTTTTCATAATAATAAAAATACCAAATGGAAGTTATGAATAAGAGCAAATAAGAATTTAGTTCTCCCCAAGAAATTATTGAAAATATGCCACTAGTTTTGAGCATGTACTGAAGTGAGAGCTTATAATCTAGTTGCGTCCTGCGAGTAGAATAAAGGTCGCTACACACTGTAGAGGTGGTGGTAAAATTGAGTCTGGCTTTATTTTGACATAATCACCACCACTACAACTTACTGCAGTGTGTGGAAACTAGAATTCCAAGAGACACTTTCAAGAACATCTGGAGCATCCAGAGAACAATTTTAAAGGGAATTAATTAACTGTTGGTCAACTTCAAAGTGTCACAAGTATAAATTATTTTTGCATTTCTTGTAACTGTTTTATTATTTTTATTTCAATAAATATTTACTTACTTATAATGTTTGAATAGTCACCAAGTTTGTTTAGTGGCAATGTTGCTGTAGGATACATATAAAATTCTGAGTTTTGTATTTTCATTAGAGGTTGTTCATTAGGAATTGTAATTCCTACAATCATAAAGAAATTTTTTAAAGAAAGTACCTACATTTAAGTTTAATATTATTTCAAATAGATAAATCATACGTTGGTCATGTGAACAAGAAAATTTTGTATAAGCTAATTGTATAAATGCTTCATATAATTTTTCTGTATTTATCACAATAAAACTAATGTTTTTATCTTTTTTCCAATTTAACATTAAACGTTTAGCAGCTAATACTCTAGACTAAAAATCAAAACAAATATTAAAAATTATATTTAGTGAAACTACAGTAGTATAAAATACTTCTTCTTCATCATTAAAAGATGGTTCACATTGATTAAACTTATGATCTATATTTGTATTTGCGACAGCATAAACAATCGGGATGGTTTGAAATGGGTGGTCCAATGCACAACAATCTATAATAAACAACAAATTTATACTTGACACCCAACTAAATAAGAAATAAGTTATATAAATAGTATACTTATGATTTTTTCCAAAGATTTATGAAAAGAGTGTTCAGACGTGCAATTTAAATGAGCAACCAATTGAGGAAGAACCAAGATAAATTTATATGAAGGATTTTTTTTAAATCCTTGGTAAATAATATCATTTATTTCGTTATTTCCTTTATTTTCTAACCATAAAGATACAATTCTATAAATAGGAAGTTTGCTTTCATCATCTAATGTCATCAATTGCAAATAGTTCCTAAATTTAAACAATATAACCATTAACATTATGAAATATATTGATATAACTATTTATTAACAACCAAGTAAAATTAATTATTTATATTTCATTTTTGATTTTGTGTTAATAAATAATGTAATAAAAATGTAATAAATAAAAAGTTTTAGTTATACTGAATAAGTGAATAAGGTTAATTGAATTATATTCTTTGTTTATTTAAAATATCTGAAAAAATTATGACTGAGTTTTGATATTAAATTATAGTGATAAAAAATATACCTTTTAAAAGAATATTATTTTGCAATTTAATTTAATTATATACCTAATATATGCATTAAGTATTAACAACCAATTTGAAGAATAAAACTGTGTATAAACTTAAAATTCACCAAGTATTAAGTATTAATGTTTCAATTGCACTTAGAAGGTACTAAATAAATAAATTTGAGCATGTCAAAGTTTAAGGTAATATTATACCACATATTTATCCAATTTCAAATGCTATAAAATCCCAACCCAGGTTACAACTTACAAGTATTACAAAATGTTGGTTCACTACTACTTCATTCATATAAATTCTAAATACTTATAGGTAGAGCTCAGAAATTACAGCACTAAATTGGTACTTTTTAGTGCTTTAATATGCCAAAGTCAAAGTCAAGTGTTATAATATATAGCACTAAAAATTATAAAATATGCAAAACAAAATTAAAAAAAACATTACCTACATTTTTATTCATAATTTATGTAAAATAATATAATATAATAATATATTTTATGGTATGATGATGATCACTGTTCAGAATAATGAATTGTCTGATCATTTACCAAAAAAATATTTCACATCATTGTGTGAGGATTTCTAATAAATTTCCAAATAGTCTAATTTTAATTTTAGATATTATTGATGATTAAGTTTAAAAAAATTTAACAATAGAGTTTGATACCATGATTTCATTTATATATGAGAATATAGCTAAAAATTTCACTTAAACTTTGAAATAAACAAATTAGCAAAATAAAATGTTAACATCAAGGATATGCATAACTTTGGATATTTTAAGATATATTAAGACATTTCATGCCCTTCTTTCAATTTATAAGTTATAACTAGTAAACTACTTGTCTGAAATACTCAGAATAATGTTCTGTCATTCAAAAGAATAAACACTTAAAATTATGATTTAAAACTTTAATTTTTTCCCAAATATTTTTTTTAGTAGTGACTTTAAACTATACTTAAAAATTTTAGTGTTTTTTGAAATGAAATCTTATGTTAAAATGGATCACTCAGTATATTATTTATTAGCAATTAAATTTTAATATTTAAAATATTTTTGCAATAATGTATAATGTAATTTTACATTATTATTATCATATTTTGTTTTTATAAAAGTTTAAATAAATATAATAAATACTTATCCTATTTACAGGGAATATCTTTTATACTTTAAACGTCATACTTTTTATGATGCTATATTATATATAAGTTTATATAAAATTTTCATGCATTCAATAAATATTTTATGATTCAATTTAGTTAATTTACAACATTGTATAGCAAATATTTTTTTTTTATTATTAAGTGCATTATTCATATTACTTACTGCAATGTTAGTTTCAAATATTTATTCTTCTCCTCGTTTTTGTTACTTATATCTCTTTTATCAATTGTACTTTGTGAAATCAAAAAAAAACCAGCCTTACTTTTTTCTTTGTTATTGGTTGATTTTCCTAATTCAACCAATGCTTTTCCTTTAGTTATATTGTCTTCAATTTCAAGCATACGTTTTTGAAAATCATCTGTTTTAATATATTTGTATAGTTGTTGATATAATGTATCCGTAAATTGGGATAAATGTTTATAAGCATCTGACAGTACTTTTTTACAATCCAATCCAAATTCTTCTTTATTATTTGATTCCAATTCTAATTTTTTGATAGACTAAGTAAACATTATTTATTTATTATTAAAAATGTGGGCAAATAACCATATGATAGAAAATTACAAAATAAAATCTTAAATTAAATATGTAGAAACAGTATTATGAATATTGAATAGCATCATTAAGGACATATTTAAAATTAATTAAAATAATGCATACAAATGTTAAGTGGACGTCACATCTGTATGTTTAATCTTTATCTTACAAATAAGCTACTTATCGAATTTTCATTCAGCAGTTACAATTTTAAGTTGTTAGCTTTAAATAATAATAATAGTAAATTGACCAAGTATAAAATTTCAAAGAACATTATTTATGTTAAATTGTGGGTTGTTATTCTTTCAATAGTTTTAAGTGAGTTATGAAAATTTTTAAATATTATTATTTTACATATTATTCATCCCACTTAAAAATACAAATATTATAAAAATCAAAAAGAGGACCTAGGTGATGTTTGAACCTTTAAGTTAAATGAAATGTCAGGCCACTCCAACACTTAAACAAATAATACTAAATTATAACTGCTGGATGTAAATGTTGGTATGTTGTGTTAATAAGACACCATATATGTGTACAATGTCCTCTTAATATAAAGTGAGTGTAAAAAGTATTCGTACACGGTACACTCCGTGTTTTTGAATAAATATACACTTTTCTTTATAATATTTTATTTTTATCAATAAACCAACATTCACATAGTAATTTATATATGTATTACTAAATGTATTACAAAAAAAAACCATGACGACTGTAAAAGTCACGAAAATAAGCGATGGCCTGGTCGGCCACAAAAACTTTCGGACCATGACAAACGTATAGTCATACGAACAGTTGAGATGGATCCAAAAATTAGCGCTCCTAAAATAGCACACAATCTTGCAAATTTTTCTGGAGTACATGTTAGTGAATGTACAATTAGAAATTGTTTGAAAAACAGTGGTTACCATGGTCGAATAGCTCGTCAAAAATATTTTGTAATTAAAAAAAATAGACAAAAGAGGCTTGATTTTGCAAGTGGCAACTTACATCGCTCTATTAATTTTTGGAACAGAGTAATATTTACAGACGAAAGTAAATTTAATATTTTCGGCTCAGATGGAAGACGTTTTGTGTGGAGAAAATCAAATGCAGAAATGGAACCAAAGAATTTACAACCTACAGTTAAATACGGAGGAGGTTCCGTAATGGTTTGGAGCTGTATGAGTGCTCAGGGTGTTGGAAACTTGCACTTTATTGACGGAATTATGAACCAAGACATATACTTAAATATTTTGAAGTCACATCTTACAGAAAGTGCTGAAAAAATGAGCATCAAGGACGATTTTGTGTTTACACAAGATAATGATCCCAAGCACACTGCAAAAAAAGTCAAGGCTTGGTTATCTAAAAATGTAACAGAATACCTTGTTGTAACAAGTACCACCACAATCTCCGGACATTAATCCTATTGAAAATTTGTGGGACCATTTGGACAAAAATTCGAAAGCATAATATTTCAAACAAAGAAACTCTAAAAAACGCTCTAAAAGAGGAATGGAATAAAATAACTGCAGAAACAACATCTCATCTGGTTGATTCAATGCCTAGGAGACTGAAGGCTATATTAAAGTCCAAAGGCTACCCTACAAAATATTAAACAGGATTATGTAATGATTTAAAAATATTTATTTAGTTAAAATTATTGGGTGTACGAATATTTATTGTAGTAATATGTATTATTATTATTATTATGATAATGATTAAGAGTATTATTATTATAATTATTACTGTCGTCATGATTTTTTTTTGTAATACATTTAGTAATATATCAATTACTATGTGAATGTTGGTTTATTGATAAAAATAAAATATTATAAAGAAAAGTGTATATTTATTCAAAAACACGGAGTGTACGAATACTTTTTACACTCACTGTATATAAAAACACATTTGAATATAATTCTAAGAGGATGCCATGTGTTTTTTTTGTCTTACAAACATACAACATAGCAAATACTGTTTTGCGCGGTATATAACCATTCATGTTGTAGTCTAGGCTAAGCAGCCAAATTTTCACACTGTAAATAGGAGAACATTTAGTGTCCAATATTGTTGTAATTTTTAAAAATTAATTTAGTATAATTTAGTATTAAAAATACTAAAAAAGTTCCTATTGTTTAAAAATTTATTATTTCAAACTTGAATAACTTTTTTCATATTTATGATACAAAAAAAAAATTGTGTAAGCTTCATAAAAAATAGTTTTTAAAGACCTTTGATTTATAATATAATAATTTAAAATGGTTTAAAATATTTTAATTAGTAACTATCATATAAATTTGTGTTGTGGTAAAATTTCTAAAATAAAATAATTAATTGATATGTAATAATAATATTATTTTTTTGTTTGGTAAAAGTAAAATTATTTCATGTTTTCAATAACTGGTTTATATTGGTTAGGTTAATCAGAAAATGTTGTTTTATAAGAAAATATAACATATTGAACATAGTCAACACATACAAATTCTGAGTTAAACATATTTGTTTTATAAGCATAGTGTTGTGATAATATTTTTGTTACAGTTACAAAAAGGCTTCTAAATAATAAATTACCATATATGTTTTTATAAGATCAAAATATTATAAAATATTATCCCATATTAATAAGATTTTAATATGTTTTTTTATGACCTCAACAGTTATTTTTATTAATCTAACTTTTGAAATGTTAAGAACATTTTGGAAAAACATCTTACCTTTTGGAAATATTTTTTTATAATATCATTTGATGTTTCTGATTTTGTTTCTTCCATCCAAGAACCATAAAGTTGTAATGCTAAAGAATATAAGAAAGGATAATCATAATTTTCAAGTTCTTCAACAACAAATTTTAATAAAACTCTGAAAAATGAATCATTTAAATGATAATATTGCATTAAAATGTATCATCGAGATAATAATATTTACCTTGCCATATGACAGTCATTTCTTTTCCATAAAAGTCTAGTCTCCTCCACCTTTGCCCATAAAATTGTATGTTTATGGTAAATGCTTAAGGTAGCAACTGTTGCTAAATGTCTTCCAGATTCTAGTAACCAATCATTTTGTTGTGCTAGCTCTGCTATTTTCATTCTTAGTATGCCTGATCTTTCATCACCAACAAAATCCAATAACTTACAACGTTGAGAAAGTATTTTATTGATGTTTTCAAAATCATTAGTTCTTAAAGTTTTTTGATTTAACCAGTTGCAAAATAATTTATTTTTATCTGATGTAGAGATAAAATCATCAAGGTCCTTTATTGTATCATTAATAAAAAAATAAAAAATAATACAATTAGGTGTTATTTATTAAATATATGTATGTTAAGGTATACTTACTTCAATTATTTTAAGCTTGGCTAATGGAGTATAAACTGTTGCTGTCGATTCAAGACTTGCACAATATAGAGACTCAATAACTACTAATCTCGCTTCATTAATCATGGGAATTGCCCTATTTAAATTGTTTAGATGCACATGTCGTAAAGCATGATAATGCAATGATTCAAAAGATTTGTCACCACAATCTGGTAAATCCCATTTATTTAATTGCCAACAATAGTCATATTTTAAACTATCATTGTTGGAAGCCAATATGTGAGCAACATTTTGTAATCCAGAGTTTGAAAATGCTTCTAAATAATCTAAAAAAAAAAAAAAAAAATACATTAAACTATATGAGCATATTTTGAATAAAAATTTTTGATTTTTTATGAAAACTAAGTTTATACTTGAATTGTAATATTACCTTTGGAAATGACTCCTGTGGTCTGCTGTAAATCACAATTCTCCATAACACGATCCCATTTTCTGAGTTGTTGATAGTATTGTGTACGAGAGGAAATATTTAACAAATAACTAGAACCACAACCTTCAATTGCATCAGAATCGCCAATACTTTTATAAGACTAAATGTACATAATTATTGAATTATTTATTTTGAAGTAAATATTTATTTGAATAAAGAAATAATTATTAAGATGCAAATGACATGCTTATTTATATAGTACCTAAATTGTACAATTCAACTTAAATAATGTTCAATTGAAATTTGGATAACGTGCCAATTTTGGCACGCGTGCTATAGATTTACACTCCCGATATATAAAGTCAAATAAGATATTTAAACTAACACAATCAGTACAAATACTCGTCAGATTTTAATTTTTTAGGTAAATATCAGAACAGCAATATTTATTTAAAAAAAAGGAAAATATCAATGTAACAAATAGTAATACTTTTTTCAGAAAATATTGATATATTGATGTTGCTATCCTTATTTTAGGAGCAGAACTTTAAGCTTTAACTATTGAATATATTAGTTGGACTCAACCAAATATTAAAATATTAATGTTACAAATAAAATGGCGTAGGGAAAGTGGCGCTCCCATCGCCCAGTGCACTTCTATAAGTACACTGCAGTAGCCTTACCCTGACCTTGATTGGTTGGGGTAGACTGGTCCTCCAGGTTGGGGGTTAAGCGCAGGGTTAACAACCCTGCCTAGTAAAAGAATCTTGTTATGAAACCAACTACACCTAAGCCTCGGACAAGATTACACGGATTCAAGACTGGTTTTTGGAAACGGAATGCTGATTTTAAGATTGCGACATGGAATGTGACAAGCTTGTATAGAACAGGTGCAAGTCAAAATTTAGCTGACGTCCTTAACAAATACAACATTAAAGTAGCAGCCATACAAGAAATAAGATGGTTGGGAGTAGGACAACTAACGATAGGAGAGTACACAATTTTCTTCTCTGGAATGGAGAATACACATCATCTCGGCAATGGCTTTGCAGTTCATAGGACACTAGTACCGTACATTAAGGAGTTTAATCCAGTATCCGAACGGATATCAACCTTAACCATCAACACTAGTCCAATTAATATCTGTATAATAAATTGTCACGCACCAACAGAAGTAAAAGATGACAATGTGAAAGATAGCTTCTACGACGAACTGACTGATACATATGAAGGTATCAATGGGAACATGATAAGGATTGTAATAGGTGATTTCAATGCAAAATGCGGACGGGAACCACATTACTTCCCTTGCATAGGGAAGGAAAGTTTGCATTGCAACAGCAATGACAATGGTCAGCGATTGATAGCGTTAGCGACATCAAATGGTTTGACTGTTAGTAGTACCACTTTCCCACATAAAAATATTCACAAAGCCACTTGGAGGTCACCGGATGGAGAAACCCTGAACCAAATCGATCACATTCTCATACAGACTAGATACCGTAGTACAATCCACGATGTAAGAAGCCACAGAGGTGCTGACTGTGACACGGATCATTACTTAGTGATTGCCAAACTTAGATCAAAGTTAAAAAGCCAATCGAGATTAAAAAACAAAAGAGCTAAATTCAATCTAGAGTTACTAAGAGATGAAACCGTGAGGAAAAAATATGAGAGCGAAGTAAGGAAAGAGCTTAAAGAAAATAGCGTACAAATAGAAATAGATGTAGACTTGGATTGGGAAAAAGTGAGTAATGCTGTCAAAAAAGCAGCGGCCACTAGCATTGGTGAGCTAAAAAGGTCAAGAAACACTTGGTATAATGATGTGTGTAGAATTGCTGTGGACAAACGTCGCAAAGCGAGAGATGACTTTATTAAGAACAACACTCAAACAACTAAAGAAGCTTTCATTCGGGAACGTAAAATCTGCAAAAGCGACCTTCAAAGGGAAAAAAGAAAATTCTTTAACAACATACTTCATACCGCAGAGAACGATCATACGCAGGGGAGAACTAGAAATTTTTTTAGAGTCATCAAACAGTATAAACAATTCAACCCTATATGGAATGCAATCAGAGACCAAGACGGACAAATGTTAATGGAGCCAGAGTCAAGAGCTAAGAGATGGAAAGACTATTTTGAAAAACTACTAAATGGTAACATGCCAGCCCAGCCTGTAACGCATGTCGAATATGAAAGACCGGAGCCCTATGTAGAGGATGTTAGTCTAGATGAAGTAAAAAGTGCTATAATTGGCCTGAAAAACTGGAAAGCACCGGGTACAGATAATATTCCAACAGAACTCATTAAATATGGAGGCGAGGAGCTACATGTAGTAATATACAGACTGTGCCAGCAAATATGGATGGAAGAACGGGTACCGGATAGCTGGAATGAGGCAATCATTATACCATTGTACAAAAAAGGAGATAAGACAAAATGTGATAATTATAGAGGGATATCGCTCTTGAACTCTGCGTACAAGGTCTTCTCTAGAATCTTACTAAATCGCATGGTCCCTTATGTGGAGGACTGTTTAGGTGAATATCAATGTGGTTTCCGAAAAGGACGTTCAACCACGGAACAACTATCCGTAATAGGCCAAATAATTGAAAAGAGATACGAATATCGGCAGAATATGTGGCAAATTTTTATAGATTTCAAAAAAGCCTATGATAGTATCCACAGAGAGAGCCTCTACAACATTATGTATGAGTTCGGTTTCCCAAAAAAATTAATATCCCTAACTAAAATGTGTATGGAAAACACGAAATACAGAGTGAGAACACAAAATGTAACATCAGAAACCTTTATAGTGGAAACCGGACTAAAGCAGGGAGATGCCCTGTCCCCACCTGTCCCCAGTACTCTTCAATCTTGCTTTAGAGAAGGTAATAAGGGTACTACAGGACAATGAAGGTGGTCTACTAATCGGTCAGAATAAGATACAGATCCTAGGCTTTGCTGATGATTTAGATATAATAGGCGATTCACTTTCAGACGCAGCCAACGCAGCCAGAGTGTTAGAAGAAGCGGCAAAAAAAATAGCTCTTGAAATTAACACTGAGAAAACAAAGATAATGGAACTAATTGAGAGTGGGGAGGACCCTAGTGAGTCGGAGAATTTAGCCTATGAAAAAGTTAGCGATTTCAAATATCTGGGAGCTACATTAAGTACAAAGAATGATTGGTCAAAGGAAATAAGTATTCGGATAAACAAAGCTCAGAGAACGTTCTACGCACTGACAAAATTTTTCACGTCCAAAATGTTATCAAGGAAGACGAAAGCAAGATTATACGTAGCCATTATAAGACCGACGCTAACATATGGTTGCGAAGCTTGGACGACAACCAAACAAACAGAGAGAAAACTAAGGACTTTTGAACATAGAATATGGAGGAAAATATGTGGACCTGTCTTTGATGAAACAACGGGGAATTGGCGGAGGAGGTACAACAGAGAGTTGTACGATATGTTGGAACTAACAACAGTAACAAGCTTCATTAAAAGCCAAAGGATACAATGGCTAGGACACATAATGAGAAGGCGAGAGAATGAAATAGTTAGAGTGACATTGGAATGGAAGCCAATAGGTAAAAGACCAAGAGGTAGACCGAGAAAAAGATGGATAGACGTGGTAGAAGATGATTTAAAAATCCTTGGAGTCGAGAATTGGAGGGAGACAGTTCAAGATAGAGACAGGTGGCGAAGTGTAGTAATGGCGGCAAAAACTCTTAGAGAGTAGAAATGCCTTTAGAAGAAGAAGAATGTTACAAATAAATGTAAATCCGGTAATATTAATATTTTAGATTATGAGAGGAGCAAGGAATTACATCAATTAATGCTGAAGAAGCCCTTAGAACTGGTCTTGTTAGTAAGGTTGTTCCGCCTGAAGTATTAGGTTAATTATTTAAAACATATTTGGTTGTTATTGTTTCTATTAATTAATATTACCTTTAGATGATGAAATTACCAAGTTGACGATGTTAGTTGGTCAAAAAAGCCGTTCTGTAATTTCTTTGGGAAAGAAATTTTTTTACAGACAAATCGATGAAAATATTAAATTGGCTTACAGGTAATTTGTATTTAAAAAAAATGTTTGTTATAGTTTTAAACATTTAAAAAAATACTGTATAGGCCACATTTATTTAACAACTTTATTTATCATGTATTTACAGGAATGGAGAACAAACTATGCTTGATAATTTAAAACTCGATGATTGCAAAGAAGGTTTACAGTCATTTGTTGAAAAAAGAAAACCCAATTGGTGAAATTAAAAATAAATTCAAACTTTCTTATAATAAAATAAAATTATCTATAAATCTATTTTTATTTGTTTATTGGCTTCAATTATTTTTTAGATTCTGAGCGGAGCGATGAATGTATTGATTTTACCATGATGTGTGTTTTTTTTTTGTGTCTGTCATCACGTTTTGGGGCAGTAAAAGTGCTTCGATTTTTGACTTCAGTACCTTGTTCAATCAGGAAGTGAATCTAGTTGGTACTTTGGGTGGTCAAAAGTGAAAAATTCCTAATATTTTTCTTAAAAATTGGGATAAACAAACTAAAAATAAAGGAAAAAACGGGAATTTTTACACACAATCAATTTTCGACAGAATCAATTTTGGTTTTTGATGTAACTTTAAAACAAATGACCATAGATACATGAAATTTTCACCGAATATTTATATAAATATATTCTATTCCCCATGCAATTTTCAAAATATTAAGACTTAAGTTGAACTATTTATAGGCATATGCAATTTTCGATCATTATTAGTTATTTTAAATTAATAACGATAAAAATGTATTTGTTGGGTAGAAAAGCTTGAAAATTTAATACAAGGCTCCAAGCATATTGTTACAATAGCAGTTCAAAAATAAAAGAAATAATTAGTCTCAATTTTTTCTTACAAGCATTCAAAGTTTGAATTTTGAAAACATACGTAAAAATCACGAAAATTTGCAAATTATTTTAAGATAGAAATTCATAAAAAATTTTCTTTTTAAATCTAAGATTTGAAAATTTTTAATAATCTATATATATTATATAATATAGATATATTCTAGAGTCTAGACAGATAAACCATCTCCGTTCAGAATCGTTTTTCGTATATAATGATATAATATCATTGGATTCAAATTTAATTCCATCCATTACAGTAATCCACTTGTAACCTACTGTACAGCAGAGCGATATTCACTTTCCCGCTTTTTTACCTATTATATTATACATTTATAAAATTATATGCATCAATTCGTATTTATGATTGTTAATAATTATAAGTAGTACTTTATATTTAGAATAATATTAATAGATTAATAACATACTTCATTGAGAATTGATTGCAACAAAAGTCCTTCTTCTGGTAATATTTCTGTGATCACATCCACAGGATTAAATACCATTGACTCTTTAACTTTGTTCATTTTTCTAAATGTGAAAAAAAATTATGATAATCATTTGTAATACAATATTATGACGTGTTCACTTTTATGTAAATAAATACAATAAGGATATTCCATAAATAATGGTTAATAGCAACTATTAAGAAGCCAATAAAAAAAGTACAGCCTAGTTGATCATAGAACGAATTACTTTAACAAAATAATCTTAGTAAATTCAAAAATAATAATTGTTAGTTTTCTATTAAAATGTTTTTTTTTCTAATAAATTAAGTTAGTTAATAACTAACTGCAATTTATAAAATTAATTTTTTTGATTCATCATGAGTTAAAAAAATTAAAATACCAAAAATATACTATTTTTTAGTAGAACTTCGTAAAATAATGTTTACAATCAACAAGGCCTGAGATAAACATAATAAAATCAATAACTTACTTAAATTTAGTTTCACACCATAGCTCTAAATATTGGATAGAAGTAAAATATGCAGAGCAAAATTGAGCTGCTTGGGATACATATAAGTAATCTATATCTAAAATTGTTCTAAAAATACAAAACTATTAATAGTATATTGATATCACACAATTCTAAAAAATCTTTTAATTTGTTTCTTATTAAGTAAAGGAATAACATTTTTAAAACTATTAAGTTATGTAAAAATAATAGTTACTGTAAAGGATTGTTTTGTTGAAGTCTAATAAAATTAATGATGCTTAGAAGACATTGTACAGCTGATTTGTTATGATAAATATTATTTTCAACGGCATCATAAACTGTAACAATCAATAGGTAATATAGTAGGTATAAAGATATGTTCAGAGTATCACAGAACATTACTGACAAAACATGGTTTCTGACTTGAATTGCTTATTGATAATTAAATTAAATACAATATTTTTTATAACTGGATAAATATGTGAAGGTAAGTAGGTAGCATATCAAATGACTAACAGTATATGGTTTTAAAAACAAAAGGTAATATTTTCTTCAGACTTCAATTAAAAAATTTAATTTAATTAACTCTTAAAAAAATTAAGGTTTTTATTAACCCATGCACGCGGAACTTGTCTTTTTAACACCACCTTTTATGAGAATGAATGCCACTGACTAGTTTTTAGTTATCACAAAAAATTGAATGGAATCAAAGTTGAAAATGAGCTCATAGTCAATAGGTCCTCTTCCGTCCTTATAAAATAAATATGTTAAAAATTTGAACATAAACAATAAAATATTAAATAAGTATTTATTTTTTTATTATACTGTATGCATCTTAATTTTATAAATTTATATGCCTGATCTAGAAAACCTAAGATATTATTACCATTAGGTATTCATAAGTTATAAATTAATCTTTCTATGTTGAATATAGCTAGATCACTGTATCTAAATTGTGACAGAGTCGATCGTTTTTATACATTTTAATTATCTACATACAAGAAAAAAAGTAATATTTTATATGGTTACTTAATAACTACATTTGTTCCAGTCAAAACTAGAACAATCAATACCTATATAGACTCAATTAAATAATATATTAGTACATAATGTTTTATACATACAGAATGTTTATGAAGTAATGACATAGTAAGACTATAATGGCATCTACAGTAAAACTTCCGTAAATTCCGTAATGGTCACCTCTATGGCTCTACGTAACAGTAATTTTTTTTTGGTCCTGACGAGTGTTATGGTTAAAATACATTAATACTTTTATATAACAAGCACTCTAATTAACGGTCAATTTATGATGTTGATGACGCGACAAACACTTGTTTGTGACTGTGTATTTCATCAATAGTGTTAAGTAAGTTGAAAACATTTTGAAGTACGCTTGTACTATAGTTTCCATGACCTCTAAACGTAAACATCTAACTTTAGCGGAAAAAATAAAATTGTTAGAATTTTACCAAAAAGAAAATGTGAGTGCACATACTCTTGCTGATAATTTTTAATAGGAAGATATTAAGCCACTGACTTAAAAAAAATAAAGAATGATTTTAAAATTGTGGAAATCCCATAGTAACGATCATATGAAAACTATAAAACGTTGTTAAACCGAATCAGACAATATAAATGAAGTTATATACGAATGGATTTGTGCAGCTTATGCTAAAAATATTACAGTCAGTGGACCAATACTTAAAGAGAAGGCTTTAGAAGTAAGTAAAGAATTTGAATGTGAACATTTTAAAGCATAAAATGGTTGGCTTGATAAATTTAAATCACGTTACATTTCTTTTAAAGTGGATTGTGGTGAGACCAAATTGGTTGATAAGGAAACAGTGGATGAATGGCGTATAAAAGTTTAACAATTAATTTCTTCTTATGAGCATCAAAATATTTTTAATGCAGATGAATCAGGATTATTTTATAAAATTCTTCCGGATAAACCACAGTTTTAAAAATGAAATTAGTACTTCTGGGAAAAAGTCTGAAGAAAGATTGACTGTCATGATGTTATGTGTTAATTTATTAGGTGAATTTGAAAAAAAACTAATTAAAGGCAAATCAAAAAAACCTCGTTGCTTTAAGAATGTGGAACTACGTCTAGAGTCTAGATCACCGCTCCCCAACATCCAAAACGAGCTCACCGCCCACCAGGGGAGGATATCGCCCCCGTTGAGAAGCACTGGTCTAGACCTATATGGGAAGCGAATAAAAAAGCATGGATGACATGATGTATAATGATTGAGTGGTTGATGGAGTTTGACAAAAAAATGAAAAAACAAATATGTAAAATAATTTTGGTTTTAGATAATGTAAATTACATTCTCATTTAAAATTACAAAACATAAGCTTAGAATTTTTACCATCACATACACACTGTCAGCCTCTAGATCAAAGTATAATTCAAAATTTTAAAGTTATTTACCGATAAATAAAACTTAGATGAATATTATCATAGATCGACGTAATAAAAGATGCTGATGAACTAGCAAAAAGCATAACTGTATTAGACACTTAGATGTGGATTAAACAGTCTGTAAAACAAATAACAAACCATTGTGTTATTAAATGTTTTAAAAAATCAGATTTTATTTTGGAAAATTTGCATGTAGATTTAGATAACATAGATCTTGAAAACGAAAAAAAATGTTGGTGAACAATTAATATGCTGCCAACTCATATGCAAGGTGAAGAGTTTTTTTTTGGTTGAAAAAATCTGAGAACTGAAGAAGATAGTACTGATATCAAGTCATTCATAACACTATAACAGCAGATAATAACGAGGAGGAAACAAATGAAGAGACTAAAGAACCAAAGTACAATGTATCAAACTATTCTGAGGTTTTAAATCAAATAAAACAATTATCAGCTTTCACTCTTCAAAAAGATGACATAGATGGTTATTATCTGTTAAAAACCGCAGAAATTTATTCTGAAAAAATTTTTTCAAGTAATCAAATGAATCTAAAACAAACTAATATAACTCAATTTTTAAATTTTAGTGCATACTTAAAAAAAGCTTGAGATTCTTTTAAAATTGTTAACAGTACCTATAGTATGTATTTCGCAAATCATAAATTCATTTTTAAATACCCATATTCATATGAATTATTAAATAATTTATTTTTAAAACTTGCATGGACTCTATATAGCGGTTACCTTGAAGATGTTGAACTACTGTTAACAGTCACCTTTATAGGGCAGCCATCTCTAAATAACGGTAATTATGTACAGTCCTTTCGCTGACCGTTATATGGAAGTTTTATTGTATTATACTATCATTTACAACAAGAGAACTAACCTAACCTAACCTAACCTAGAAAACTAAATATTTAAATATACAATTAAAATAATTTCATATATAATAAATTGTGATATAGTTATCTAGAGAATTTAATACAAATCTATACTGTTTATAAATAATTATTTGTAATATTACCTTGATAAGAATTTCCATTTATCTTTTCACTTTTTTTTTCTGTTTTCAATTTATAATGTTTAAGAAAAAAAAAGTTCAAATGTTTATTTAATACAGGCCGTGTCAATGGTTTGTATTCAAGAAGGAAATAAACTAGATGTGGTAAAATGTTTTCACAAAAGACAGGCTAAAATTATATTTACATTAATTCATATCATAGATGTAAATATATCATTTTATAGTTTTTACTTTATTTTCGGCAATAGGCAATAAACTTTTGCAAAAGCCTTCAAGTGTTTCCAATAAATGTTTTGTAATGTTTGTAATCCAATTATTGTATGAGATGGATTCATCTATTGGACACCAGATTTCATTTTTATCAATAAGTAGATTAAATTGTTGAATATTAAATGATAATTCAACATCCAATTCTACTATTTGAGAATATTCATGTTTAAATGGGTATAAAACCTTTGCACCTAATTCATCTAAATTTTTAATTACATTTAAAATATGTAAGGTTAATACAATTGAACAATGATTGAATGAAAGCTATTAGTTGTATTACCATATAAACTTTTTCCTTCACGAGTTGCCATAATTTGAAATAAGGTCATATTACTTGATTCCAAAACTGAAACATTATCGTCATTTAAGTAATTTAAAACCAATTCAACTATATGCTTTATAAATGAGTATTCTAGAGATATATGGCATTCTAATCTCAATACTTCAGGTTCTGGTTGCAGTATTAAGGTAGTTAAATCAGCTGGACCTAATATACCCAAACAACTGGCAGCTAAGATTTGAATCTAAAATACAAACATATTAAATAATGAATAAAGGAAATAATTTAATACAATAATACAATAATTGTAAACATTTTCAAGGTTATTATATACATATAACTTGAATACATACTTCAAATTCATCACATTTTGTAAGCTTTATTAGTGTACAAATTAAGCAATGTAAAATGCTTTTAACGCAATCTTCTGAAAAACCACGCATATTTAACAGTTCTTGGTACATACATTGAAGTTCTTTTTCATTTGTTTGTAGCTAAAAGAAAAAAATGTCTATGTATTTACTATTTTGTAAAATTTATTTGAGTACTGGCTAACCTTTTGTCTTAAACATTGTAAAGATTGAACTATGTTAGTGTTTTCATTTTGTTGAGAAAGAAAAGAATTGATATCTTTATGTAGTGTTGTTTTATTTTCTTTATTTGTTTCACAATCAATAACTTGATTACTGAAGTTTTCAAGAATATTTAATAGACGTAATAATTTTTCTTTTAAGGAATGTTGCTTTTTAGTCAATATTCGTAGAGTTGATGTCAGAGATCCAATTTGACTAATTTTAAATTTTAAAATGCATCTTCGATTAATAAATAACCATTCTAAATATTCTATAGCATAATAATGCATTTCACATTTTTTTTGGTTTAATAAAGTGATAATTGACTGTACAGATTGATTAATTAGAAAATGAGAAAATTCATCTATTTGATTAGAATCTAATAATTGACCGATAAGAGCCTTCATAAAAATTGTATACTGGAAAAATGACTGATACCTACAAAATAAATAATAAAATAAATAATAAGCTAATATTTAAAAGCAAACTAATATTTGTACCATAATTCTGATGTTAAAGTTTTGAAAATATTCACATACAATATGTGAACAATTATTTGAATACAATTGGGTTTTTTTGTAGCCATGTGAGTAAAAAAAGGATTGTTACTTCTTACATATGTCTCCTATAGTTAACAGAACATAAATTAATAAGTAATATAAATAAATAGAATAAGTAGACAAATTATTTACTTGAAAAATATTAATTAAAATCAGAAACTGATCGCTGCTAATTTGTATTGGAACAATTGGCTGCTCAGTATTTATGACAACCATTTGGATAAATTGTAATATTATATCTGAGTACTGGAACCTTATTAGTTCATTAAAATGCATTTCACCCAATTGATTTTTAATGAGATTTTTAATTGCATCATGATTAAGTAATGGTACCTCTACTAAATTAATAGCCAACAAATATGAAAATATAACAGGAAAGTTTTCCTGTAAATTGACACTTTTGATAAATATCTAAGACATAAGCTATAGTTTACATAATATTTATTAATATAATAATAATAAATATTAGGAGGAGGAGAGGGTTATGAGTGAGAGGAAATCCCTTTGCAAACCCCAGAGTGCACAATGTTACTTGCTACGTACAGACTATGATGTGCCATTGCCTAGAAAATAAAACACCTGGTAACCATAGTCCATATTCCATAATAATCCTTAGTAACACATCTATATATACAAGGTGATTTTTTTTATCAAAGAAGACTCATTATTTAAAAAAGTATTTACTTTTTTCAAAATATTTTTTTACATGGTTTCAAGTTGTTAAAAAACCAACGTTTTTAAAAATTATATTTTTATCCTTATAATTTTTTAAGTTTTTTACTTTTTTGAATGACAACATAGAGTTTTAATTTCATATTCCAGAGCAGAATATTTTTCTAAGTATTTAAATCCATAAAAATCGAATTTAGAGCTATTAGTTTTTGAGTTATAAGTATTTATAGATTGGCAGAGTGGATTGGTGCGGGGTTACCCCACAAAATGTTTGTCCACAACTCTGCTTGTCTAAACTTTAAATACATAAAACTCATAAACTACTCGTCCTAAATTCGATTTTTATGAATCAAAATAATTAGAATAATATTCTGCTTTGGAATATGAAATTAAAACTCTATGTTGTCATTCAAAAAAGTAAAAAACTTAAAAAATGATAAGAATAATTTTTTTGTCAAAACGATGGTTTATTAACAACTTGAAACTATGTAAAAAACATTTTTAAAAAAGTCAATACTTTTTAAAAAATTAGCGTTCTTTGATAAAAAAAAATCACCCTGTATATATATACAAATGGATTTCTGTCTATCTATTGGTATTTTATGCATTCCTAAACGGTTGGACCCATTGCGACAAAATTTGGTACAGAGATATATAGACTTATAGGCAGAAGATAGGCAACAAAACACAAGGACAATTGCTACAAGTTTATGGATTGGATTTGGAAAATTCATGCTTTTTACATGGACAGCTTATATGGCATGCTCATGTGTCGTAAAAACATTCTGATTTAGTATTGTATGCACCAGAAGGAAGAACAAAAAATATTGTGTATCCAAATGCACTTCAATAAATATCATTCATTTGAATACTTGAATTGTCTAAGACTTTTCTCGATAAAACGAATAAAATTACATGATGATAAACTAAATTGAAAATCATTGTAAGATTATTAGTTAATATATTTTAATCGTTATCTATCTGAATGTAAAAAAATATACTGCTGGCATAATCACAGGTGACAAATTTAAGTATTTAACACACAGTTTGAGACATACAATAAGTAGGATTTTTTATGAGCTACGAAGTGCACAGGTTCAGCTAGTTTAAATATAAAAATTAGTTAAAACAACTTCTACAGATCATGGTTCAATACAACTAAATAAATAATTTAATAATAATAATAATAAATAAAAATTCAACGAATTGGGATTTTAGAAACAAAAAAAATTAATACCAAAGGTTCAATATTGTAATAAATAAATATATATATACATAATAAGAAAATGTTACTTACTTCAATTAAATCACAGAGAACACCTATGGAATTTAAAATATCCAAGTCATTTTTGATTACTAAAATAGGGATGGTTTCTAAAGGGTATTTTTTAGAGAATTGTTCTATTGTTGTGCAAGAAAACAATTTAACTGGAAATTCCTAAACAAATAATTAACAGATCAATAATTAAAAAAAATAAAGAATATTAAAACATTACTTTAAAAGTAGAATACTTCAAATGCCACTCCCATACTAAAAATTTTAAATTATTTTCTAATAACTCCATATATGATTTCATTTCTAATTCGGTTTTTACACATTCTAACAGATTAATCACCAAATCTAAAACCAAATAATATTTAATTTAAAAATTAAACATTATTAAAACTAATACTAACCTAGGTTAATTTGTTTAATATTAACTGTTTGAAGAACTTCGAATAAACATTTTTTTCGAAACTTAACACTTGACGTTATTAATGATTGCATGCATAATAAATAAGTAGAAATTCTATTGGTATACTCGTCTTCACGTTCTTCTTCACATATATCGTACTACAAATATTTTTTAAATAGTTCTTCAAATAATATAACACAATAATATAATCTAATAGTAAAAAAATTACATCAACAATAAATCCTTCTTGTAGTTTATGTAATATAATGTCAAACATTTCTTCATAGCATATTATATATGTATTTGGAATATTTTCATAAACATCACACATTACTTTCATACATCTAATAGCAGCAGTTCTCACCTGTAATATTAAGTTAAAATTAAATCAAAGGTCTAAAAATCAACTTTAAATGTATATGCAATTGAAACAAACCTGAAAAAATGGACTGTCTAGATAAAACAATATATTTTTTGGACTCATGGGTTGTACCACATTAGTATCAATATTCCAAGTCGAACCAAAACTTCCATTATTTTTCTAGGGTTACATCAAATACAATATTAATATTTAAAGAAAAAAAGTTATAAAATTAAATAAATTAGCTTACAGATGCAAAATGTCCAAGTAAGTCAACAAAAGCACAAACCATTTTTGGTCCACAATTTTCGGTAGTAGTTATTTTTTGTAATGACCAAATTAACATAAGTAGATTAGTAGTGCAAACTTTATCTAATTTATTTTTAGTAGTTATTTCAAGTGCATCTAAAATTAAATAATTAAAGTAATATAAACATATTATATTATACATGAAATAAAATATTAACAAATTAGTTTACCACTTAAAAGTTGAGTTATTTGGATAAAACCTTCTTGACGAGAACACCAAGATTTGGCTAGTTGCTTAATAAACTTATTCATTTTGACTATCAAATCTATTGTTAAATTTTCCAAACTGAAAGCTATATGAAGGAAATTGGTAAACTGAAAATTAAATGTTCTTGTTTAACAATTAATTATCTATACTTAGTATGAACAACATTAAAAATGATAAAAATATTAGTGGTTTAAAAGGTTGGGAAAGTTTTAAAAAAAAGTTTTAACTAGTTTACATTGCCCAATGATCTTTTTTTATAAAACATATTTTGTGATTAATTTAATTATTTAAAAATGTTTTAGAAATAATTTTGTCTAAAATCTTTCTAGTTTTTTAAAATAAATTTTTTTGGTTATTCGTAAATATTCAAATAATTTACAAAAATAACATGATATAGTAAAATTATAAATATATAAATAGTATAGAAGATAAGAAGAGTACCTATTGGAAATAATGATTACCCAGGTTGATGGATACTAGATAATTGAAAATATATTTGTACAACATACAAGGCATAAGCAGATATTTAGAGAACTTGAAGGGTTTTAGGCATCTCCAAAAATATTTTAAAATCCGCCCATAACACTTATAAGTCTATGTTTTTTCTTTACAAAGCCCCTTCCTTTGAAAGTTGTTAACAAATATCTGCTGATATGCAATGAGACTTTTTTTTTTTATTGAAGATAAAAATGTATTTACAATCTATAAATACAGTGTATAATAAGTAAGTGTGGTGACTTAAAAAGAAAAAGAAAAAAAAATAACATTAATTACAGAAAAGGAAGGCCCCCAGCAGTGCCACCTGACAAGAAATTAGGGTTTGAGTTTATTTATTTTATTATTATTATTATTTTTTTTTTTATAATTAGGGTTTTGAGACTTAAGAAACAAAGTGCAAATATAGAACAAAATAACCTGATTCAGTAGTGCCAATCACCCAATTTATAGATGATATATCAACATGTTGTAGTAGATTTTTTAGATGGGGAGGGGATACTATGAGATAATTTCGCGTACTGCATCCAGGATAAACTTAAAACTTAAAAATATACAATTAAACATTACATTACTAATAAGTAGATGCTTGGATTTGCATCTGATGATTAAAAAAAAAAGATAGGGGGGATTATGGGGCCCCTTGATGTACAACGTGATAGTATATTTTAAACACTTCGGCACCACTGATCTAAATTTAATGTAAATACATTATTATATAATTAGTATAAATCTATAGTACTTTGAAGTAGGCATATGATTGACAAATTGAACCTTCTAATTCATTTAAGTCTTCTACTATTGTTTCTAATAAACATTTTTGATAACCATATTCACCTGTACAAATAGAATTGTGTAATTAATTAATATGCAAAACTAAATTTAAAATAAAAAACAATAAGGTCAAATTGAGTTCCTTACTGTTATTTATCACTAGTTAATAGAATCCACCTTTAATTAGAATCATATTTTTATAAAAACCTAAACCAAATAATATTTATTAAAAAACTTAAAAAGTTTTATGGGATCAATTGAAATAGAATCCAAATTATCTCTATGACATTGTCACAATGTCACATTAAATAAAATTTACAAAATATATATAAATAGGTACTAATAATTATTAAGAACATTAAATATTAATAATCATATAAAAATGGTTCCTAGACTGAAAAATTATTTAATGCCGAGTAGTAAATTTTCCAAAAAAATCTTTTAAAATATAATAGTATTATTTTATTATTTTCAGAAAGATACATCAATGATCAAATAAATAACAATTATCTCTAAATTGTAGGCTAAAAATAAAATAAATAACAATACAGATCTAAAAATTCTTAATAAAAATGTAGTTATTTTTATGAAATACTTAACTTTGAACAAGCAAGTCTGTAATAATGCCTTAATTGCTTGAATACTTAGTTTTTGTTCTTTTGTGAGATTATCATAATTTAACACTTGATACATAGTATTTGTATCTAAAACACAATGACATAATATAACACTAAATTGTACATAACTTATTGTATAATGAAATGTAACGAAAAAAATATTATTACCATTCAATTTACTTAAATTATAAAGTTCACTCAAGATAACTTTATTTGTTTTGTGATTCATTAAATCATCTACTATTATACCATCAACCAATTGCAATTGTTTATGAAATAATGAACACACATTAACAAATGCTTCATTATTCAGTTGGTTTACATCAGCTTTGAGTTCTGAAACTATATTATTCACTATCTCCATGTATTTAAATTTATATAATCTGTGGAGACAAATAAATTCAATAATGCTTATTAAATGTAAAATATTCATTCAAAATTATGAAAATATTTATTATTGATAATCACCTAAATTCATTAAAATCATTATTGAATTGAGGAAATTGATTTTCAAGAAAACATAGAAAATTAGTCAAGGAAAAAAAACATTGAAGTGTTACAATATTTGCTTTTTCCTTTAATTTTATGCATTTTTCTATGAAATTAATTAATCTCTCAAAAATATTTTCATCAATTGATTGTCTTAATTCTGTTAAAAATAACCATTAATTTATTAACTCAATAAAATTCTTATGTTAAACATTTTATACTTTTATTTATTGCAGGTTCAGTAAATTTTAGTTGAAGATTTGGGCTATCTTGAAGCGCTATATTATAATATGTATATGTGAAATTGTTAGAGTTTTTTGTTTTAAAATTATTGTGATTCACAAATGATTTTTTAATACTAGGTTTTGTCAATATTAAATCAATTACTTCAAATAAAAGATAGGGATCCAGTTTAGAGAATGATTCAACTATTAAGCTATCTGATATCTTAAGTGGTAACAGCCAATCGAGCAATAACATCATGTTCTATAAATAACATAATAATTAGATACATAAAAATATATACTGGTAATTTATTATAGCATGTTATACTCACTGCTTTATTTAAAGAAGCACTGCAAAATCCCCTTGTTTTAAATAAAACAACTAAAGTTTTCAAACTAGAATCATCAATTTTTACTGTTTTATTAAAATATAGTCTAAGTATATCAGAATACATTTCATCTTGCCAATCTATTAACACAATTAATGACTGCAAAAGATTATGAGATACACCAGAATTTTCATTTGATAATACAGTTCTAAAATAATAATAAATACATAAGTAATAAATGAGGGATAAAAGGGGCAGTATTTTTTAAAAGTTTTAGTATCATAAAAACAGTATTTACTTTAATGCATATGTCCAAACAGTCTTAAAGAAAAGTCCAATTTGATTCAATTTGCAAATTTTATCTGATCTAATTAATTTATGGCAACAACTAAATTATAAATTAATAGTAAATAGAAAATAAGTATAGAAGCTCTGAAATAACTAATAAACAATGAACATACATAATTAAGTATTTTGTTGATTTGGTATCCTTATAAGAGTTTAAGCATTTGATTATACTTTCTAACAAATTTATGTAATCCGTATCATGAAATGGTAATGAATGGTTTTCAAGTAGTTTTGTAATTATATTAAGTCTAGAAATTTATTTATTAGACATGATATGATATTATTTATGTTATATTTTATATTTAAAATAATTTATAATTTTACCTGGTACATATTTCTGATGTTTTTAAGTTGGTAAGATCATCTACAAAGGATAATACATTAATATCATATTTTTTTCGTTTTGGAGTAGAACATTCATCTAAAACCAGTCTTGATGAATGTAATTTATTAAAATATACCTAAATAACAATGTTTGTATTTAAAAATCATTTTTTGAGTAAAAAACAATAACTTACTGTACAAAAAATTGTAACAGACAATTCCGAAATGTAATTGAAAAAATTGGGATTAGAATTATTTTTTATTTGTTGTATTTCACGACGTACAAATTCATATATTTGATGTAATTGAACAATCCACATGTTCTTGTTATAAGTATATGACTCTTTATAGTTGAAATCGAGGCATTTTGGATGGTGTATTTTTATGAACAAAGTTAGCAAATTATACAGTGTATCTTGAACCTAAATATTTTAGTTTTAAAAAAATTAAACAAGTTGGTGCATAATTGAAAAGGAACTTACCTTTTTTAGCCTATCATTTTCATAAAAATTTATCAAATGTGTGCAGTTTTCTTCAATGAACTGGCAAAGTGAATTACGACATTCTATCCATAACTAATTAAATTTAACTAAATAAATAATTATTTGTATACATTTTAAAATTCAGGAATACCCTGTTATTGAAATGTAGGATATTTTATTTTTTATTTCATAATGTAAGTTATATAAAAGTAATGTTATTTATTTTTACATGTAGAACCAGTTGTGTTAAAGGGGGGGGGGGGTTGAAAGAGATATTTGCCTCTGGATGCCACGGCTTAGTAAAATCAAGGGGCGCCTCGAGCTTGATTTCTAAACTTTTATTTGTGCTCCAAGGCGCCAAAAAGCTTAACACGGCCCTGAGTAGAATATTGTTCTAAATACTTTAAATGACTCTATTTGTAAATTAAAAACAACCAAGGTAATAGCCAGGGGCAGATAGGCTTATCAGAAAATTGAGAATCTTCTGAATAAACTGGTCCTTGTGTGGACTGCATAATAAATTACAGTTAAATGATTACAAAAAGGTTATTTTTGTATAAATTATGTACAGAAGATTAATATATATATATACAGGGTGATTCTTTTATCAAACAACACTTATATGGTGTTTGTGTGTAAATACCACCTAACATACACCTATAACACACAAACACCACCCAAAACCACTCAACTTTGGGAGGCTATATCTTGTAAACGGATTAACGAAAAATGAAAATTTAAACGTGAAAATTCATTGAAAAAATAGCCTTTTTAGTTTATGAAATTTTAAGTATAGGTTGTCATTTGAAAATCAAAAGTTGATAATGGTTAACCTGATAAATATAAGGGTGAATATATTTAAAAAAATATATAGTTCTAGAACAAGATGGTTCTAAAATTTTGAAAAAAAAAAAATTTGAAAAAAATCAATAGTTTTTGAAATAATGAGTGTTGTTTGATAAAAGAATCACCCTGTATAAATAATACATATTTATGCAATAATGAACACTACAAATGTCTTGGTAGAAAAAAAATCATATTATGAGAATACTACAGAGACATTATTTGTTGCCCCTGTCTTACAAATTCGAGATATACTCGCATATAAACACAGATAATGCTCTTAATATCAATAAAGTGATTTGCTAAGAGTATATTTGCTTTGCTATGCATTTGGAAGGCAGTGACTAGTGACAAAAAAATGTATGTGTAGCATCCTCTTAAAATGATAATATAAAAACATAACTAATGATCTATACATTATAATAGCCAATATAGGTAATTAATATTTGTGTTTTTTGGATAAAATTATGTTAATAATATATTGTACAGTAAAAACAAGAGATATAATAAACATATTTCTATGTAAGAAATAGAGAATTTAATAAACTTTAAATAGATATTACATTAAATGTTAATATTTATATTGGTTACAAAGTATTTAAGAATATTTAAATTAAACTTTTTAAATATTTTACTAATTTAGAAAAAAGACAAAACAAATTTTCAAATTGTAAATTAAGGGAGTCCTTATTACATGTGCTAAAAGAACAAAAAATAAAAATAATGTTTGTGGTTCATGGTTCATGTGGTTCATAATTCTCAGGCAAAAAAATCATCAAACCGCTTCTGGTTATTGTTATGGTAATAAGCAGGGCTGTGAATTTAATGCATTTGCATGTTTTTTTTGCTACACTTTATAAAAAAATGGATTCGGTCAAAATTTGTTTTGACTTATTTGTAATTCATATACTAAATTTTATTTTGCATATTTTCGCATATTTCATGGGTTAGGGCATACAAATGCATGTTTTAATAATATTTTTGTTTAAATGCTTTTTTTTTCGTAATATTTACATTTTTTCGGTCAATCTTATAGTAGGTATAAACTATAACTTTTATAGTTTTATCGAAATAATTCTATTTTTACTCGGGTATTTAATGTATAATATTATTGACTACCTATTGTACTATTGAAGTCGAGATTAAATTAATTTGCTGATATCAACTCGACGAAGACCAAGACTAGTTAAGATCAATAACTCATATACTCATATCAAGAAGTAAAAATACTAATATTTAAACTAAAATTAATAAAAAAAACATTTACTAATGAAAAAAATAAAAATAAAAATTTAATTTTTGTAGTTTTTTTAGCATATTTTAAGAATTTTTAGAACATATTTTGTCAGATTTTAGTGCATACATGCATGCATATTTAATAGTTTTTAAGTGCATTAAATTCACAGCCCTGGTAATAAGAAATTTTTAAATCTACCTAAAGTAACTAAGCTTTTAAATTATTAAAAATAAAAAAAATGTAATTTGCATCTTATAGTTTATCAAATTGTAAGTGATATAGTATTTTTACAACTGTAAAATACTATATATTATGTTTTCATATTTTTTAAAATTTTTTTTTAAGCAAAAATACTTTTTTCACTTTTTTAATATATTTTTTATATTTAAATATTATTCAAATCTTTAATAAACATTTAGTTTTTAATTCAAAATGGTGTATTAGGAATATTATTATGCAATAAACATTACAAACGTATTAGTTAGAAATACAAGATCTAATAATATTTAATTATTTAATAATCTTCGTAAGATATTAAAAAATAAACTTACCGTTTTACAAACCCCAAATACAAGAATAATTAAATCTTCTCTTAAAGAAAAGTCATTGTTCATTTTAAGTGTGTCCATTATTGCGTGTTTTAAGTATGGAAATATTCTATAATACAGTAATACAAATTATTATATATACATGTCAAATAAATTAAATACAAGTTTATAATATTTAAAATTTAGTAAATATTGTGATTTTTTTAATCTTGTACACTCATTACAAAAAGCATTAACTTTCTGGAATTAAATTTTTTATATTACCTTTTTGCCTGTATTTTTAATTCTTATGTTTGTTGGTGAATACACTATTTATTATCAATTTATAAACTATAGAGGTCTATCTATAATTTTAGTGAAATAAACTAATCAAAATACTTACTTAAAATCTTTTAAGAATATTAAATGTATTAGACACTGGAAGAATCGTTTCTTTTTGCATTAGTAACAATTTATAGAAATGTTTTAAAAAATCAAGTTGATAATAGACATCAACAAATATAATAAATATATGTATATAAAATGTTAGAATTGCACATAACTTGAATTTCTCAGGCAAAATGTTTACAAAAGAAGGTTAATACTTTACACAGTAATAAATGTCATAACAGATAATATTATATTTATTGAAATACATTTACAAAAAAAAAAAAGTGTTATAAATTAAATAGGAAACTTTGCTTATTTAAGTTTACAAGATAATTTAAAATATAACATTAATGAATGGTGAATTCAAAAAAAAAGGTAATTAATAAAAATAATTTTCAAAAATTGTAAATTTTGATCTTAACAGAAACTTGAAAACTATTAATCATGTGGATAATAATTTTTTAATATTATCAATTTTTGATTATAGAATTTTTATGAATATAAGTAGCAAAGTGTGTTATAGTAATTATTATAACAGTAACTATCATAAATATTTACTTTTTTTTAATTGCTAATGATACACTAGAATGGGCATCACCTCTGACTACTACGTGCTTCATGATTTTTATCGAAACATGTCTCATATTTGCAAAATTTTCATAGTATAAATTGTAAGCCAATGAAAACAAATCTAAAATATATCCATTAATGATTGGTTGTTTATAAAAAAAAATATATACTTGCCATTCCAATAACTGCTTAATGAATGCCAATAATAATTCTGTGACAAAATACTTTGTTCCAATATTTTATAGTATACTTCTCCCATATACAATTGGAAAATATTATTTTGTGAAACATCAAGAATACATTTTAGAAAATCATTGATGGGTAGATAGGGTTGATCTAAAATATAGAAATCATTTATTAGAGTAAGTTATAGATTATAAGGTATGCATGGTTTTATTAGATTTACTATTTTTTTTTTTTTTTATTACTTTACACAATGTAATATATTTAATTTTTTTTTAGAATGATGAATGTATTGATTTTACAATGATGTATTAAGTTTTTTGTGTCTTTCATCATTTTTTGGGTAAAAAAAAAAAATGCTTTGACTATCTTCAACAGCATTTTTTCTGACGGGAAAGTGAATCTTGCTGTTACTCTGGGTAAAAGTGAAATTCATAAATAGTTTTCAAAAGTGTCGACAAAAGCAAATTAAAAATTTAGAGTAAAAAGAGATTTCATTATGCAAAACTATTGTTAAAAAAAATCGATATTAGCTTCAATGTAACACTAAAAAAAATTACATATATATTAGATACTTGAAATTTTTAGTGAATGTTTAAACTTGAATCTTTAAAACACTTTCAAATTTTTAAAATATTGTGGCTTGTAAATGAACTATTTATAGTCATATCTCATATGAAATTGTTGATTACCTCTTATTAGTTTTTTAGTTAAATCCTAACTGTAGATAAATTAAATTTCTTCTGCATGTTTATATTAGCAATTTATATGCATCATAATTTTTTTTAAATTAGGACTTTTTTTTGATTTTATATAGGCATAAAAAAATTTTGAGTTTTTTTTATTTTTTTTTCAAATTATTACAGATAAAACATTTAACACGGTCAAAAAGTTGAAAATTTAATATAACTTTTATAAGTGGTTGATAGTGGAAATTCATAAAAAATGTTGGGCTTAAATCCACAATCATTTTTATGAGTTACTTAAATTAAAATTAATGTTAATGAATCATAAAAATTGACAAATTATTGGAAAAACTTGAAAATTTAATACAAGTCCTCTAAATTTCCCTACATTTGACAAAAAAAAAAAGTAGGCAAGTCAAATCAATTTTCTACAAAAATTTGGAAATCAAGATATTGCTTTTCACATGTAAATTAGCAAATTCTCTTGCAATGATTTTTTTACTTTGTTGTAATTCAAAAACTAATATTTCTAAATACTTGAAATTTTCAAAATACTTTGACTTATTTAAGTTATTAGTTGAGATTTTTAATTTTCAATTTTTTTAGATTTTCTTTCCTATAAACGTTGAAAAATTCTTTAGGAGATGGCGAATGCTTGAAAATTCAATGCTAGATTTGTCAAAAGTAGTTATAATAGTAGTTGAGAAATATTAAAGATCTATAGGCCATTTCACAAAATGAAAAACTTTTATGAATTTTTATCTAAGATAATTTGAACATTGTCATAATTTTTACGTATTTTGTCAAAATTTGAACTTTAAATACTTATAAAAAAAACCGTGCCTATGTATTTTTAATATTTTCCACTGCTATTGTAACAATGTGTAAGAAGCCTTGTATTACATTTTCAAGTTTTTCTACCCAACAAATACATTTTTATCGATATTAATTTAAAAAAAACTAAAAAGGTTGAAAAATTAAAATGTCAGTAAACAGCTCAAAACTAATCGAAATATTTTGAAAATTTGATTATAATTTAAAATGCTTCAACACACCTGGTGCTATTAAAAGTACATACAAGTATTTAATAAAGAGTAATTAGAAATTAATAAAGAATTTGGATAGGTACCAGTTAACAAATTTTTGGAAAATACATATAATAAAACTATAAAAAATATGAATACAAAGTCAAAATAATATTCCAACCTCAAAATATTAATTTTGCATAATTTCTTATTAGATTTCTATATAATAGTATTGAATGAATAAAGAAATATCAAATAAAAAAATGTAAAATGTCACCCAAGTCTCAAGATATTTTTAAAATGGCTAAATTAACATGTCAGATCAACTGATGTAATATTTGAAACGCTTAATGTATAAGGACGATGAATTTAAATTAACAGAATAATGTCTTGGCTATTTTCTATGATATCTAAGGTTAACACGCCAAATGGAAAAAATTTGAATATTTATATGTTAAGAGGACGCTACACCCGCATGTGTTGTCTCCGTCTTACAAGTGCGTAACATTACAAAAACTGTTTCGCGCGGGAAAGAACCGAGAAAGATACAGTTATAACTAAGACACGAAATTTTCACCACATAAAAAGGAGAATATTGTCTGTGAAATATCGTTTTTATTTTTTCGATATTAGAACTACAAAAAAAGTTATTCATGTTTAAAAATTACAAACACAAAAATTAACATATTATAAAACAATAAGAATTTTTTTTGTATAAGTGATATCGAAAAAATAAAAACGATATTTCACAGAAAAAATTCTCCTTTTTATGTGGTGAAAATTTCGTTTCTTCGTTATAAGGTTATAACTGTATCTTTCTCGGTTCTTTCCCGCGCGAAACAGTTTTTGCAATGTTACGCACTTGTAAGACGTCGACAACACATGCGGGTGTAGCGTCCTCTTAAGATAAATTATAAAGTATAATCTTTATTTATATTATTATATAATTATATTATTTTTATTTATATTATATAATCTGTGGTATAATTAACTTTCCATTATACTATACTCTATACATGACAAAATAGATTTTGTCATGACTCTATAGGAGTATAGGCGTGATTAAATTAGGGTAGATACTAGATATCAGCACAGAACAATATTATATCAATTACTTCTCCACGGACATAAACAACTGTGCTACGGACTAATAGTGGAAAGTGGAACACATGGCTAAATTTAGCCATGGTGGAACATTGTTCATTACTGGCTTCTGAATTCACGGCTTCACAACTTTTTATTTTCTAAATTAACCTCATAGAAGAAAAAAACTAACAGAAATTTTTAGGTTATTAAGTTGCTTATAAATTTATAATTTAATATTATCATTTATCAACTTATCAGTTATCACTGTTTTTTTTAAAGAAACAGTATGAGATTATATTATTTTAGTCTGTGAACTGTGAAAAACTTAATATAATTATAAACGATAATATTTATTATATGTATGTGTATTTTTGTTATTTTTAAAACTACTATTTAGTACTTACCTACTTATTACCTATTGTTAACAAAAATTAAAAACATGAAGACAATTCGTAATATAATGATTTTAAAAAACTTCTTTAGGAGAATGCATTCAACAAAGCAAGTGAAATGGGATATCATGGCCGGTTTATGTCTACAACGTAAACCGATTATAACTAAATCATTAACTGACACAGAGGTAAAATTTCAAAATATGTTACAAGAAATTGAATTTGAAAATAGTTTGAAGTCAGATCATGAGCTTAGACATGAAAAAGATGTTAAGAGAATGGAAAAATTGAAAAACGGTAAGGTTATTGATTTCGATGAAATGGATCAGACATCAAATCAATCGGCACAAGACTATGTAGATAAGAACAAAGAAGAACTTTTAAATTTTAAATTTGCTAGTCGTTCAACTGAGGCAGACACAATAAATGATACTAAATCATTAAAAAGGAAATTGGATGACAATTTGGTCTTGATTGTTAAACAAAAATTTGGACATGAAGACTTTTGGGTCTTACCACAAGGGTTATGGAATGATGGAGAAACATTAAGAGAAACATCAGAAAGAATATTAAGAGAATCGTGCGGAAATAACATTAATGTTAGATTTTATGGCAATGCTCCATGTGGATTTTATAAGTATAAGTATCCGAAACAAATACGAGAACAATCTAATGTAGAAGGGGCAAAAATATTTTTTTTTAAAGCAAAACTGTTGGATGGAAATGTAGAAGAAAAAGACATATGGACAGATTATGAATGGTTAGCTGTTCAGGAACTCAATAAGAGGCTTATTCAACCATACATGAAAAATGTTAAATTATTTTTGTCAAATTATAATGTAAATACATAAATAATAGATGACTTGTTCACTTGTACCTTTGTTAGCTTTATTGATTATATTTCTCAGCAGAATAAAACAGTTTTCAAAATTTGGTTGTTTATAACTGATACCCGATTTTTGCTTCTTCTTTGCTTCATTCTCAACATCCTGATAAATAAAACATAATAATTATAAGAGTAACTATTATTGGTTATTAATAATAGTTTAAAATACTATTTAAATATTTAGTATTTACTAACAAGTATTAAGCTTCTGTGATAACAATTTAGAAGAGAAATCCATGTTACAAGGTAACCATTACCATCATTACTTTGAGATTTATTTAAATGTATCAGACTACTGTTATAATTCAAAACTTCAATAATTTCATCATTCTCCAATAGCTGTTGTAGTTCTTGTCGTTTCACCTATAAATATATTTATTCAAAAGATATTAAAACTGTTTTAAGAAAATAATACAACTGTGTGGTTGTATCATTGATTATAAATATTAATTTTTATAATAAATGATTGTAAGTTGATTTATATCATGCTATAAATATGTTGCTACAATAAAAATAGGATGGTTCATAATAGATGAATAAATATACATTAAATAAATAGACATTTCAATATCTCTAAAATACTTATATTACATAAAGACTTGCATCAAAAATATTTTAACATCATTCAGTAATGTGTATTATATTTTGTACAATTGCTATAAAGTACTATACGTCTATATTATAAATAACAATATACAAAAAAATAAAATATTGCTAAAATTATCATGTTTAGAAATATTACATAAATTAGTGAGGGCAGGCAAGGACATTATTTTTCTTCAAACAAGTCTTTCTACATCTAAGACTAATAAAAATCATAGCTTTAGTGCATTACGTTAACTCCAAAAATAAAATAAAATATTAGTTTTTTTTTTAAATATTTAATTTTATATTATTTAAATTTATATTGGTAATATAAATTATTATAAGATTTGAATTATATTTATATATTAATTTAAATATTTTTAAATGTATTTATTTGCATTATATATTGTTAAATATTTTAGCTTTTAACTTTTAGTCGAGCTTTTAGTCTAAGTTATACAACTTCACAATTTGTAAAAATCAAAATAACTTGTCAATTAGTTTTGATTTGGTTTTATAAAACTGACATTAGATAAATAATAACTATAATCAAAGTGTAATTAAATTAATAATTGTCAAACATGTATATGGAAATTAATTTCCATTATTTGTTGATTCGTAATTAAAAACAAAAGTTAAAAAATCTAGTCATTGATTAATTAATATAAAATACTCTGGTCTTGTTATGAAAAATAATTATAATACATTAGTTAAAACGTACAATTTTTATATTACAGATGGATTACTTATTGTTTAGTCATGCATTAGATTAAAATGTGGAACGCCATACAAGTATGTATTATATCTAAATTCCATACCAATATTTATAATATTATGTTACATATCATTACCTTTCTTTCTGTTATTTTATTTGAGTCTAAACTTTGCAAGCAACTATTTAAATCACTGTTCAAATTACGTTTTTTATTACTATCCATTTTATAAGAAATTAAATATTTGTTAAACTACAATTACGAATCAAGACTTAAAACGGAGAATTATAATCCAAAGAAAACAGAAACAAAGTATACAGATATTGAACGGCATTATGATTTATAATTGGTGCATGATCTAATGTTTTTAGTACACGGAATATGGATTCTCTAAATGTCTAAAACCATTAAATAATCGAATATATTACAAGAAACAAACTATAAAGAATTCTCGAGAACTTTGATGAAGTACCGTACCTATGAGAAGTAAAAAATAACAAATGTAAAATATAAAAGTTATCAGAGAGACAGAGAACCGGTTATCAAAATTTAATTCTGGCGGCATTTTTCTTTTTAAATTGTTTGAAATCGAGAGAAATCACTCGAAATACTCGATTGTTAGATTATTTCGATTGTTTGAAAATTCTCGAGTGATTTTTTTGGTATCGAAATCAACTGACGTAATCTAGCAATGATACAATTATTATTTTAAATGATATTCACGAAAGTAAATTTTCGACTGATTATAATCAGTATATATATATATATATATATATATATATGTCAACATTTAAAACATTAATAATTAATAACTAAATGAAAATAAAATTACTAATTATTATTTAATGGGTTATTAAATTATTATTATATAAGATTAATAACCGTTATAGCCTTATAGGTAATGTCTATTATCTACCTATTCTATATATTAGATTATTTTTTTCGCTTATTTCGTTCATACTTTTAAAATATTTGCAATTAGAAATCGGTATAATTCAAAATAATAAATTCATCATCAATTAATAAGTATATAAATTTCTAATTTTTTTTATTTGGTTCTATTTTTCAGTTGTCCATTCCAATAAACTTTTTTTTTATTTCAATTAAGTAGGTACCTAAACAAAAATTTTAAAACTTTATAATACTTTTAAAATTTAAAATTAACTATAATACATTTAACTATATAAATAAACTATATCTATCTTTTTAGATTATATTAAAACTTAAAACAGGTTATTATAGATGTTAGAGTAATAAACTAGTATATATAACTATTGTTCAGTGATATTACTTTTCAGTGGCGCCAAAATATATTTAGGAGCAGGGGCGGATTTATTTTTTTTACGGCTATAGGCACCAAAAATTTGCCGCTCCTATAATAGGTGAAAAAGTTACAATACCCCTCCAAAATACCTACTCTAAATATTTAATATATAGACAATAGTAGTGGACATCCATTTTAATTTTTAGACTATTTTTTTCGCCTGAAGTTATTTAGCCTACTTTGAAAAAAATGTCAATGGTTGTTCACTGAATTTGAATAAAAACCTACAATGATAATTTTTATTAATTATAAACCATCATTCATCAATAATAAATATATAGTATTATCAAAAACTGTTTTCTATATATAATTGTTTACTATAATATTTATAGGTAATGACTATAAATTATAATGAACCAAAATAGATTGGTATACTGAATATCATAATATACGATGTACTATATGTTTGATGTTTTTTAATAAAAGACTACAAAATTTGCCGCCCTAGGCAGCTGCCTACAATGCCTAATGGGAAATCCGCCTCTGTTTAGGAGAGTTACGTTTGTCATTCTAAATATATTACGATATGGATATAATTGCATGTATTAGACATTACTGTCAATTGTAAACTAAAAGTTGATAATATTCCATAAAAACTATAAGGTAAGGTAATAGGTAAGGTAATGAAATAGGTGGGTGTCAACATTTTATGTGGAGGTGTCTGATGTCATAGGTAACATTTTGGACTTTGGCGCCACTATTACTTTTCTAAAATGTTTTATAAAAAATACTAATTATCTAATAATCATTAAATTTTTGAATCACTATAGAGCTGTTACAAAATGTTGAAAACTCAAGAAACTGGTGTAGTGGTGTAAATGTGTAATGCGAAATACTAAAAATAGTAAATACTAAATTTATCACGATTCACGAAGTTGTTTACAGTGAAATGTGAATCTTTCGATTGTTGAAATCATTCGATTGTTTCCATCACTAATTCAAATGCACAACGATCGTAGAGCAGATTTTCCCATTTGCTTTTAACACAGAACAATAACTTATTAACAATAACTTTTAATGTTCTTTGATAATATCTAGGTTTTTCTCCCATGGTGAAATCTACAGTAGTGGATAAAAATCTATGGATTATGAAAATATGAACATTTAGTAGACATATAAAATATAAATTTATACGTCTATGATTATGAAGAAAAATCAAAATCAATTAATAATTAATATCTGTGGACTATGATTGCTGAAATGCCGAATGGAGAAGATTGGCAAAACTATGGTTAAATATATAGGTATATGATTGAAATTTGCAACTTTATTCTACGCAGAACCAATATTTAAATATTTAATGTGCTCAGACTTCGAAACGTAAATAAATAAAATAAAATATACATTTAATGAATAGCATTAAACCCACAGATATTAAAAAAATGTTTATATTTCTATGAATAAACCACGAACTAAGATAGTTATAAATAAATAAACCTAATAAGACCGTAGTCCGTGATAGAATCATACGCCATACGAGAGCTGCATAGGCGTAGAGCACTATAAAAAAAAAAATAGAGTCTAGAGCAGTTGTAGAGTCTATAAAAATCCGAAAGGGCAAAAAGTCCTATTCTTTAAAATAACAAAAAAAAAAAAAGCATGTCATAAATGTTATCATCGGAATATATTATTATCATGATTCATATCATTTTTGCTTATCCGTAAATCACGGACAAACTGGACAAAGATGAAAGATCATCGAATCCACGCCGTTGATAGTTTATTTACTATTCTGACTTATGACTTTATGAGACCAGAGACTACTTATTAACTACTAACAATTATTTTGTACCGATTAAAAAATCCAATAATCTATTTAGTTTTCAAATTATTAATGTGTTTAGTATAAATTATAGGCCTAGGTAGTCTTAGTTATTAGTTAATTGTTGGATTTTGAACTATTAGCTTGAACGTAGATCAATAAACTATCATAATTTTGGTGTAAAAAGAATCCTACCTATTATTAAACAAGGATAATATTATTTGTTACCTACTTTCGATTAAATAAGATGGACTCAAATGATAATAAAGGTAAGATTTATTCAAGAAATGTATTTATGTTAAATTGTTAAAATATTGATTAAGTGATTTATTTAACTTTCATATATCAAACAAACCAGGAGGTAATGAAAATGTAGAGACTAATAAAACTATAAAAGAAGAAGGTGCTACAGGTGTGGACGAAAATGGAGTAAAATATATTATTTATGAAGAAAATAGTGTGGAAATTAACGAAAATGCTGAAGTAAATTTCAAATTTTAAATATTTTTTTTTATTAATCGATTTAGATTACAAGACTTTTATTTGTAAGTATTTAAATGTTTTCTGATAAACGGAATTTTAGTTATTAATAGTTTTGAATTTCAACTTAATTCTTTATTTAACATATTACATACAAAATCCTTTGTTATGTAGTTATAATTTGAGTATATTTTTAAGCCAGAATTTGAAGGAGCCATTGTAATCACAATATTCTTATATTTGATTTTACATTCAAATTACATTGAAAATATTCATTTGAATCTTAAAGGAATGCTGTACCTTAATATTTGTAACATGTTATAGTGAATGTTGATTTATTAGATTTAAGAAAAAACATCTAAATTTTGTCTTATAAATGCATAGGCTCAAAAAGTGTTTTGAGACTTAGAAGGTTAATGATTTTTATATAGAAATGAAAATCTTTAATATATGGTATAATTTCATATGAAATGTTATATCTTCAGGTTTTTTGGGGAGAGGGTGGTGATGTATTTTGTATATTTCACATACATAAAGTCTTAACGTAATATTAGGTAATATTACCAATTTTTTTTTATATTTAGGTACTATTTAATTTTCAAAGTATTTTGACTATTTCAAAGCTATTTATAGGCATAAACAATTTTTCACTCAGTCAAAAAACTTGATAATGTTGTACAAGGTTCCTCATTGTTTGTAGTTAAGCCAAGTTCTCATGTGTCAGTCAAAACGTTCATCAAAACTGAACAAGTTATGAACATGTGAACACTTGTTTCAGTATGACTGAATCATCAAAATTGATATCAGTCGTATAGAAACTACAGTCAACTCGCGATATAACGAAATTTGATATAACAAAAATCTCGATATAACGAATAAAACTACCGGTCCCTTGAAAATATTGTGGTATAACGATGTATAGCATTATGAATTTCGATGTAACGAACTTTTGATATAACACATTTTTTTCTCGGTCCCTTGAATTTTGTTATATTGCGAGTTGACTGTATTTCTAATTTGCGACATTTCTAATGATCAGTATCGCGTCATCAGTCATAATGAACATTTTGACTGACAAGTATGAACCCGGCTTTAGTTAAAATTAAAAATAAATTTGAGTAGTCAACCCATAGTATTTTATTATAAGCACCTAATGTTAGAAATTTAAAAGAAAATTCTTACAAATTTTGAAAATTGCAAATTATTTTTAGTTTGAAATTCATAAAAAATGTGATATTTATGTCTAAAAATTAAAATTAAATACAATATTTATTAAAATTTAAAATTTGTAAATTTGTTATAACTTACAATAGCAGTAGATGGTTCTGGAACTACATTTTCGTACGGACACTGTCTTAACTGTAATAAATGTTCCTTCCCCCCACCTTCACACAAAATTTTACTTGTAAAATATTCACGGGTACAACTTCAGTAATCATTTTATTATATTAGCAGTTGGTACATTAAATTATGTAGCTTAAAATCTTTTTAATATTGATTACATTAGGTATTATTAAGATTTTAAATAATATAATTGTAAATTATTAAAAATATACTTCATGCAATTAATGAGTGCTTGGCGTTAATAGAATCATTGTTTAATAGATTATTAGGAATCAAGAATACTTACTTGACAATAAACTAATATTATTATTTTTTTAAAGTGTAACATTTTACAGTTTTGTAATCTGTGTGAACCTATTAAACTCTATTCAGGTTATACAAACACACACTTTTAGGGATATGTTAATGCTCTGCACACTCAACCTTTTTACAGTTTTATTCACATGATTGACATGCAAGCTAGCAGTGTAGTGTTAATCTGAATAGAGGATGAATAGGTACATTTTGAAAATACAGTTTTATAAATAAACTATAAAATTTCTTTATTTTTACCAACATTTTTCTTTGTTTTAAGTTCTATATTTATATATTTTTTTATTGTTTTAATATTTTTTTTTAATTTTCTAAAATTCTCAATACATTGCTTAAACTTATGTTGTTTTTCAGGAGTTGGATTTGAATCATCAAAGATTGGATAAAATTGAAAACTTTGAACATATGCTAAACCTTCGTTCTTTATGTCTTCGTTGGAACCATATAAAGAAAATTGAAAACATTCAAATGCTTGTTTCTCTTAATGAACTTGATTTGTATGATAACCAAATAATCAAAATTGAAAATCTGTCCAGTCTTATTAACTTAAAGTAAAATAATTTAATTATGCATTATATATACCTAATTCTGATATAAATCTTTATTTATAATTTTAGAGTGCTCGATTTATCATTCAACCGTATAAAAGAAATTGAAGGTCTTGAAAATTTGATCAATTTAGAAAAATTATATTTATCCAGTAATCGAATAACTAAAATTGCACATGTTAATCATTTAACAAATCTACAAATGTTGGAATTGGGAGACAATAAAATTAAGGTACAAATGATTTTCAAAAATTGTTATATAGTATATTGTATATATTTGTTATAAATATTGATTAAAATTATCATTTTATTTAATTTGTTTGGTATGCTTTTTAGTTTCTATTTCGTGCTGTAGTTTAATTGCAATATTATTTCTAAAAAATTCATTTATGTTATAGTCTATAAATAATTATGATTTAACATCACTAAACATATTGTCTGCAATAAAGTACCTCATTTTATGTCTTTGTTGTCCTTGCTATCATATGTAGCACATATGTGTGTGCGTGTGTTAGTAGAGGAGTGACACTCTTGGAGCGCGGCGTACCGTTCATGTCCCACTTTTGGACATTCGCTATATGCTCAAATGATCGAAGTAACAAACACATTGAGCATCGGTGCAGTCGCACCTAACTAACATGTGATAACTGATAAGCGCATATATCAACTTCAAATCTCACACGAGAAAAATTATATTTTGCAATTTTTTTTTCGTAACGTAACGTTTTTCAATTACGATTTTATGTGCCAAAGCAAAGATATAAAATGTCAAAAGTTATAGGCAACTTCAAGGTATTAATTTACATACATTCTATATTTAAATGCCTTATATTATCTTATAAGCAGGGTTAGGTATTTAATGTATTTGATAACTATTTTGGCTTGATATAAAATCTAGCAGTATTATAGAAATCCAAATTTTGTGTTATGTTGCTGTTGTGAAAATTAAAACTTCCATTTTTTAGGATATTTTATTTTTGTTTAGATTGTTTTTTATTTAATGTATTTAAATACTTTTTGAGCAATAATTTTGATGATTTAAGGTGTTTTAGGTTGCATGTCTTAGTTATTAGTTATATTTTATACTGTGCCATTTTATTTTAGCTCCATGTTAATTGATCTCCATTGCCTCTTGATATGTTCTAATTTGTTTAAATTTATATGATTTACAGACAATTGAAAATATTGAATGTCTTACTGGCCTTACAGAATTATACTTGGGAAAAAATAAAGTTGATAAAATACAAAATTTAGACACATTGATTAATTTAAAAATATTAAGTTTACAAAATAATAGTTTGACTAAAATTGAAAATCTTAACAAGTTGAAATCGCTAGATGAATTGTATCTCTCTGAAAATGGAATCACAGTAATTGAAAATCTTGAAGATAATATTAATCTTGGAACTCTAGATTTGTCTATGAATAAAATTTCTAAAATCGAAAATATAACACATTTACAAAAATTAACAGAACTTTGGGTAAGAACAAATAAAAATCTTTAAAAATATAATATTTATACTATGATAATTTTTTTAGATCAATGACAACCAAATAAATGATTGGAATAGTGTTCAAATTTTGGAACATTTGAAGAAGCTAGAAACCATATACTTGGAACACAATCCATTAAGCAAGGACAGTGCTTATAGAAGGAAAATTAAATTAATTTTACCATGGATTGCTCAAATTGATGCTACATTGGCCCGATAAATTATCCAAATTGTTTTAAAGCTTATTTTAAATTAATGAAACTCACTCATAGAATTAGTTTTTTTTTAGTGTTTATAATTAATTTATATAGTGTGTAATTTAACATTTTTAAATTAAATATACATAATATATGATTTTGAATTGGAATATTACTACTTAAGATCATATAAACTATATAAAAATATATAATATTATATTATATTAAATAAAAATAAGAATTTCAAAGTAAATTTTAATCATTTAATTTAATTTTTACAACAGAATTTTCATCAATTGGATCAATAATTTGACCCATTTGAGTAACAACTGGAGGAGCAGTAAGTTTTTGGAAAACTGTCTCAGGTACCCATGTTCTCCCAACAGGCACTTTGATTGTTTCTTCATATTCTTCAACACCTTTAAATGGATATGGCAATTCAGAAACCTTTAAAAAAACAATGAAAATACATTTTTAAACAAATAATAAAAATAATAGATGAAAAGATTTTTCGAATATATAATCTAATGATTACCTGATACCTATATTTTTAATATTTAAAGTTTTATTTAAGATTTTAAGCAGATCAATGAATGTTTTGATTTAATATTGTTTTTTGTGTGTATATGATTTTGGTAGCAATTTAAAATTAAATTTAGTTGATACTTTGGGCAGTTAGAAGTAAAACATTCTCTATACTTTTCAAAATAATCAAAAAAAACTAAAAAATAGAGAAAAAAAAGAATTGTATGCGATATAAATTTGCAAGTCAATAATCAACACAGCCACACAAAGAAAAGTTCTTTTTATAAACACTAAAAGTCGGTTTTTTACAACACTATTCAAACTTGAAAGTATGTAGCTTAATATTTTGACCTAACATTTGAAACTGTAAAATAAGATTATTCAATAGTTTTTATTATTTTTAGTTGTAGCCATAGGCTAGGAATGTTTTATTATTAATTAAAAAAAAAAAAAATGATTTTTAGTTGAAATAAGTTTAGTTTGAAGCCATATCATTCATAAAAAATGATTGAAGTTCAAATTTTGATGGCATTATTTGTGAAATAATGATTTCTTTTAAAGTTTTTTTGTTATTTTTCAAAAGTATTAATTGTTGAGCCTTGAAACATTTGATTATGATTGAAATTTTTTATACAGAATACAATTTCAAATTAGTTTAAAATAATTTTAATTAATTTTTAACTACTTATAGGCTTTGGAAAATGTCCAAGTTATTTAAAAAAATTTTTTAAATTGTTAATGAAAAAATGTAAATTTGCTCAAATACCTTGAAAATACACTAGGAACTTATAAAAGATATTCTTATAGCAATTTTAAAATGCTAAAATTCATATGCTCAATTTTTATACAAAAAAAATTTAAGAGGATGGTACACCGACCCACATGTGTTGTCTGTCTTAGAAGTATGTGACATAAAAAATTTCATGCTCATAACACGTTTAGCTCCATTAGTTTAAAATTTAGAGTGAATTTACATCTTATAAAAACTAAAGGATAATATTATTATTTATGGCTTCTTATAGGCTTTTTAATATATTTTAATTTTAAAGTGAGTTATGTGTAATTTGAGATAAACAATTTACAATTTTAAAATACTCATAAGCATAACTCGCTTTAAAACCTTTGTGTTGGCCGACAAGATATTATCTACTTAATTGTTCATACAATCTATTTAAAAATAATATTCAATGGAAGGCAACCTACCCACCCTCATCCTTTTCAAGGGCACAAAGACCTATATTGACCTATTACACATATTGAAATGGGTGGGTGGGTGGGTGGGTGCCGAGTGGTCAGTAGCTGATGCCTGACTGATGTTAACTGTAAGAAAGATATATAAGAAATATATTAGGTACCTATGTAAAGGTGGGCGGGTGGGTGGGTGGGTTATCAATTATGAATTGCCCTACATATATTTTTATATTTTGGCGCCCCTGATCCTTTTAATTTTTTCAATTCCCATGACTAAAAGAAATTTTAATACTTGATCTATTTATTTTTACTCATATTACTTATATATTAATAGCAAGTCATAATATAAATTATATTTTATTATGACTTAAATTTTTAGGTGACCCATTCAAAAGTATTTTCAACTATATAATTGAGAAAAGCTGGTCTACAGAATACATTGGTATTGACTTAAAAGTAGGGCTGGGATTTTAATGCCCCAAAAAAAGCATTTATGACCTAAAAACTCTAAAATGGTCCTAAAGAAATTAACTAGAGTTATAAAACGGTGCTTACGACGACAAAACTCGTACAGAAACTTCAAACGATATTATTGGATGTTGATTTTACCAATTTAAGATTATTTAACAGAAAATGCGGGTAGTATTTACTCAAACCTTGTCTGATAATATAATATGAATTACAAGTACCTATTTACTTATAATCTGTTATATTTATACAAAAACCATGTTGGTGTGAAAATCTTAAATTAAAATTTCAAATTTATACTTGGTTTCCAAAAGCTCAAAAAACTCTAAATGCCCTAAAAACTAAAAAATCCCAAAAAATGCAATTTAAACTTTCTTATTCTCATTCATAAGTGCATAAAACAAATTTGTGACCAGACGAGCAAAGCACAGTAAGCTTTGGAAAACAACAATGCATGGTGCATCGAAATCCCAGTTCTTCTTATAAGTTAATAGTATAATAAATATAATATAGCTAATTTTTTTTTTTGGCAAAAATTTGTCTAATCTAGGCACTTAAAAAAAATTAGCAAAAAAATATTCATATATAATTAGCATATAAAATTATTCATATATAATCAAATATCTTTAAAAAAAATAGGCCAACAGGCCAAATCCGCCCAGAATCGTTTTTAGTATGTAACAGTTATTGCTAAATTCATATTTAACAGTTAACATATCCATTACTCAAGTTAGTACCCCAATTTTTTTTATGTCAATAAAATAATAATACTAAATAAAAAAATAACAAATCTTACTAAATGTGATTTAATAGAATCATCGGCACTCTCATGAATAATAACTTTTTCTCGATTGAAGTCTTTGCGTGGTGGTTTAGCGGGTGTTCTAAACATTCCCATGTTAGTTCTTTTCTTAAATGTTCTTTTCCTGATATTAGGGCCAGCCCAACTGCCCCAACCAGGAAGTGCTGTTTCTACTTTTGGCTTAGACTGTTCTTCCAGCTTTTTCTTTTCCTCCCTAAGTATAAAACCATAATATGAAAGATTGTTGATGTAATATAAAGATTAGATGGTTAATACTTGAACTCATTAACGATATCATCATCAGCAAAAGCTTCTGCAATCAACTTTTCTTGTTCATTTTCTTCCTTATCATCTAAATGATCTTCTACCTGAGCCATTTCATCAGTTTCTAAATTTACTTGAGTTACTTGTAAAAACTCTGTAGGATCTATATTTTGTACTTGCTTTATGGGTTTTTCAATAATTTTATTAGCAGATCCTAGGATGTTTTCAGTATTGCTCATATTATTAGTAACTGATGTTCTGTTATCTTCATACAAAGGTTCATTAAATTCAGCTTTTATACGTTTATTATTCATTTTTAAATAATCACTCTTTACTTCTTGATTTTTACGTTTAATAAAATCTGTTTTAGAAGGTTGTTTAACTTTAACTTTTTTGAGATTAAGCAATTTTTCATTAATTTTATTTTTTAATTCAGTTTCAACAGTTTTAAATGTTTTTTCAACATCTTTGTGTACTTTTTTTTTGTTTAAATCATCATTAATATTATTTGATGATACATACCAAGTTCCAGCAACTGTATTAATTACACCAATGTTATTATTTTTTTTATGACACGAAGCCATTGAGTTAATTTTAATATTTGTATCAATTTCATTAATTTTAGTTTCTGATTTAATAGTATCATTGGAAAAATGAACTTTCTTTTTTTTAGGAGAAACAATTTTTAGAACTTCAACAAAGCTCTCCTCCTCATCAAATGTAGAGAGATCTTGAACTGTAATATTTTTAACCTTATTTTGCTTTTTATTTTTATTTTTGACTATAGGTTCTACTATTTTATCATGTTTTACCTCATTTACATTACTTTCTTCTAATTCTTTTGTTTCATGATTTTTATCATTAATTTTATTGTTTGTATTTAATTTAACATTTATGTCTTTTGATTCAGAATTATTTTGAACAAAATTATTATAACCAGCCATAAAATCTTTGAATTCCTTTCGTTCGGCAAGCCAAGGATTATCAGGATCAACCTCTTGTTCAGAAATTTCGATTTGTTCTTCATCAGAACTTTCAGAATCATTTGTTTCATTCAATGATGGTTGTACTTTTTGAGTTAACTCTTTACTTTTTCTTAACTGTTCTGCCAAAGCTATCCGGCTCTATATATATAAAAACATATAATAATAATAATTAATAAATATTTTAAATAATTTAAGGGACAGCCTGTTTTTAATATTAATGATATAAAATGTATCAATCGATTAGTGTTTTCTGAAAAATATTTTGAAAAAAGATTAGAATCTACTATAAAATTCTTCGAATTATGTCATATTATATCTTTATTATTTACTTCAATGGTAAGTACAGATATGTTGAATATTAGCTGTCTCCTAATATGGGATCTACTGCTGTTTTGTGTATTATCTTATTATAAATATAAGTATAGAATGCAATTGTTTATAATTTTTAATAGTTGAAACACATATTATACTTATATATTTCAGTGTTAATTTAATAAAATGTATGCTATTATAGATAACAACAGTTAGTTTAGTATTGTTCATAGTACATTATAGAATTATTTTAGCTTCTCCAATTAGTATAGTATATACTATATCATAATAATAAAACGTGTATAAGAATTTTATATAATAATTGAAATGAAAAATCTACAGTTAAATTACTTAGCTATCAATTATAACAATAATTTGTTAAATATAAATATAAATTTTTAAAACCATAACAATATTTTTATTTGTATTTATTAATTTATATAAAATTGATTTAATAGATTAATTAGTACAAATTATACTTGTATTAATACTACGGTTAGGTTAAGTAGTAGGACCATTGTCTATTTCATATATACAGTTGTATCAGTATATAATAAACACAACACAAGATAATTTAATAATTTAGTGATCCTACTATTGATCCAAATTATTTAAAACGAAACCATGCAAAAGAGAATAAATAAAAATCTATTTTTATACAATAATAATATTTTATGACATAAAATATTAAAAACGTAGTAGCTTATACAACAGTAAATAGCTTGGAAACATACTTTAATTTTAGTAAAATGATTATTTTTAGAATATGTTAAATATATGAAACTTCTATTCTTGAATAATTCAACAATTATTATCTTTCATGTTGCTAAGTTTAACATGAAAGAGGGATTTTTGACAGTAACATATTGTTGAAAACAAACACTGATTATAAAAACTTATTTATTGAGAGATAGATTAAATTATACGTAATAATCATTTGCTAAAAAAGAAAAATAATAATACAAAATTGCTTATTATTAATCATTAGGAAATATTATTTCTAATCTTTTTTTAGGTTTCAGATTCAAATTGTAAATGTTCATTACTTACGTCTTTATCATATTTGGCCCGTATAACATGGTTCCGAGCCCACTGTCCAGTAGATTTATGTCTTAAGCTAGCACGCTCTTCAGCTCTTGTTTTTTCAATAACATTTAGTTTTTCTAATGCTGCTACTGGGTCTGTTTCTTGTAATTTTTCAAATTCTTTGATTTGTTCTTTTGTCTTTTCCTTTCTTAATAATCTATGATATTTTTTACTTTTAATTTTATTTTGTCTGTGAGCTTTAGCATGTCTATATGATTCTTTAGCCCGGAAATTAGCCATACTTTTACGTTTTTCTAACAACTCTTTTAGTGTTAAAGGATACTTTTCTTTTTCTTTTTCTATCCAAGACATTTTCTAAAAATAAAAATTAATTAATTTAGATGATAATTAATTAATTGCTGCATTATAGTTTAAATTTAATTATTACTAAATCTTTTTGCTTTTGTTGAATAATTTCACTAGATTGTAATACAGCGGAAATTTTTTGTTGTAAATCTGTAGGGTGAGAGAAACCTCGGGTGAAATCAACCATACGATTATCAAACACTTCAACTTCACTACTTCTTAGAGGAAATCTTAACTGATCGGCAGACTTATTTTTTTCAATAACAGCAGACCATCTGCTTATGTGTTTTTTAAAATTATCATAAGCAACTGCTCTTTTTATCTGTAAGAAAATCAGTAATAATAAATACATTAATTTAATCTTTTAATTACTAAATTAGTTTAAAAATATTAAAGATTTAAATTTGGCAGGTTTATCGTATCATGAATATTTTGTTTCATAAAAATTAATTTCAAAAACTATGAGTCTTTTACGGGTTTTTATTCTGTTTATCTCATTTATGAGAGAATATAGAGATTTTTAATTAATTCATTCAAATGTGTGGTAACCTATTAGAGGAAACTTTTAAACTGTGTCTTCTCATAAAATAAAAGAACACTACCAAGGTTTTCAGGTTTGTATTTTGTAATCAGTAAAATGTTAACAGCAAATAAAATTCTAACATTAATAAATAGGATAATTATCTAGTTTAATAATTAAGATGGATTAATATAATATTGATAAACAATGATATTAGGATAATTTACTATAAAAAGATTACTTTTTCAGCATGAACTTTATCCAATGGTTTTTGCAATAGCTTTTTTGTTGATTTGGCAACTTGAATTTTTTGACTTATTAATGGTGCTTTTTTTTTCAGTGCATTTGTTAAATCATCAACATTTGTTGTTTGTTGTCCACTTGACAAATGAAATTGTGAAACTTGTAAACTTGGTTCATTCCGAGTAGTTGGCTGGATTCTAAAATTACATTTTATAATAGGTAACTGTACTTCATTTTAATTTATTAATTGTTATAGATTATGTAAATTACATACTTTCGTTTAGTCTTTGATGTAATTGTCTGTAACAATTGTCTATGCTTCTCATACGAAACATCATCCATGTCTTCATCAGCATCTTCGTTTTTGGCTAGAGAGCTAACCATATTGAAACCTAATGAAAATTTAAAACATAAATACATAAAACTATGACGTCTACAATTATATCTTTGATAACTTTTTAAACAGTAAACACAACTCACAATACAATCTGTATCCTGAATATCCTGATTCCTGAATGCTGTTGCTGTTACTGTATTCTCGTCTCTTCCTAAGAGGCTAAGACACACGTGATTATCAACCATAGGGTAAGAGTTATTCTGTGATAGTGTAATCTGTAACATCCGCTAACCGCTAGATAATAATCTAAAAACCTTGGCTAACCACATTGTTTGATAATACTTATTTTTGTAAATGTAACTTAGGTAGTTTAGGTATAAGAAAATAGAAATATAATTTATAATAATGAGTAATATTATTAATTGTGAATTTTTAATTATAGTCAATTATTATTAGATCCTTGAAACTATTGTTTATTTACACTTGTTATTTTTATAAAGGAGATTTTATTAAATATTTTTCTCATATTTTTACCATAGTAGAAAACCAGTTATTCAAATGTCCAAGGTTAAGTTGATACCATGGTTGTACAATGTACAACTGATCAAATTATTTTAGGTTAGCCCAAAGTTTTTATGATAAATGACATTGCACAAAGTAAACAAAATCAAATTCATTTAATAGCTTAGCTTTAGAATTGTTATTGTGTTAGATTTCTTTCATTTGTTTCTTATAAGAAATAAGTTTTTGACCAAATTGTTTTCAATATATTTCACTTTAATTGATTTTATTGATAAGTGGTAAGTGCTTTATTTATGTATAATAATTTGTAGTATAATAATTAGGTTTATATTATTTAGCATAGATAAGTACATATTATAATGCATATGTAAAATATGTTATACTTTTGGTTTGCTTTATTATTTCATCTAATTTATATTATGTACTCCAAAAATCTTTTCTTCATGGTATTTATTTTACTACCTATTGTTAATGTTGTGGAACATTTTTTGTAGATAACATAGTAACATAATATTATGAAACAATACTACCATTTAACATTCATGTATGGGTACTGAATTCTAAATAGTCTATTATTTTTATTGATTTAATTTTAGAGTATACTTTTTTTTGAATTCACACTTAAAGAAGATTAATTTTATCAACTTTTATAATAAATTATAGTTTGGGTATTTAGAAATTCTGAAAAAATAACCAGAAATTTTATATTTTATACCTAAGAACCATGAATATCTGTCAACAATTCAACAGTTAAAAATGTATTATCACCTTTATGTTTGGCAAGTATTATTAGAAAAATAAGTGTGAAATAAGAAAACTTTAAATTAGCTGCTTAGCATATCAATATAAAATGTATGATGTACCTAGTACCTACTAATTACTTATACAAAAACTAAAAATTAAAATAGTATTTTGAATTCGAGATCTTGTTGAATGTTAAATGCTTTATAATATTATATCTTTATTAACTTAATTTCGAAAATATAATAAACTTTAAAGTTAATTATTTTAGTTTTTAACTAAATTTGAAAATTCTATTTTATCAATTTTATGTATTATTTATTGTAATTTATATTTAATGACAGATTGTAATTCAAATACCTATCTCATCCCAATCATGGAATTATATAAACAAGGAGCAGAATCAAAAATATTCACTACTACATTCTCAGATCGAAAAGCCATTGTTAAAGAACGATTTTCAAGACAATATAGAAACAAATTGTTGGATTTAAATATACGAAAAGAACGCACTAAAGCTGAAGCAAAAGCGATTTTGAAATGTAAACTGGGTGGAATTGCAACTCCTGTTATATATTCTTTGGATTTAAAAAACTACAAAATAATAATGGAACATATAAATGGTCAAACAGTAAATGACTATCTAACTAATATGAATGATACACAAGATAAGAAGGAAAAGTTAACAAAATTACTCACAAACTATGGAGCTATCATAGGAAAAATGCATTCTCTTGGAGTATTTCATGGTGATCTTACAACTTCTAACGTCATACTTAAAGAAGACGATACTTTGGTGTTGATTGATTTTGGCCTTAGCCATTTTAACCCAAGTATTGAAGACAAGGCTGTTGATTTATATGTTTTAGAAAGAGCATTTGTTAGTACACATTCATATTTGTCAGATTTATTTTCAGTGATAATGGATGGTTATAAAAGTTCTTACGAATTAGATGTTCAAGCTGTTGTTAATCAATATCTAAATGTTCGAATTCGAGGTCGTAAACGACAAATGATTGGCTAGTTTATTTCATTTTTTTTTTTTTTGTGTATTTTATATTTAAAATAAAAATGATTTTATTGTACTTATTGTTCTAATTTTAGTATGATAATGCTATCCTGTCCTAATTTAATGTAATTATTTATAATGATGATTTGTAGTCGATATTTGAGAAAACTGTTGTAAAATGGTTTAATTATTTTAGAAATTCATTATATAGTTATAAAGAATGTATTTTTTTTTACAGATCCAATATGGACATAGCTGAAGGTGTTACGCCAGCTTATCTGAAATTGGCTCAGATAAAGTTTTGCTTAACACTCCCACAGTATAAAGAAGACCCAGATTTAATTTCATCTTTATTAGCCGGTATAGTTCAGAATAATATGGCCCCCTATTACAAAGAAGTATGCACAGATTTGTCATGGGTATTTGACCAAACTCTTTATGATAAAATGGCTGCTAATAATGCTAAGCGAATGGCAGAACTTGAACAAGAAAAAAATCCCACTATGGTAGATGATGATGACCCAGTATCTGGTATATGGCAAGCAAAGTTGCTTTATTTATGTTCCATTGGTGACCGTGAAGAAGCGACAAAACTGGCGGAGTCAAAATTAGCAGAAAAAAATGTACCCAAGTCACAGCAAATTGATACTGTGTTTGCTCTATTTAGAGTTGCATACTTTCATGGATGTGATATTCCAGCAATGAAAAAAGCAATAGACAAAGCGACTGAGCTAATTGAAGGAGGATCTGGCGGAGATTGGAGTGCCAGAAATAAACTTAAAGCATATGATGGTATTTGGAGTTTGGCTATACGTGATTTTAACCGAGCAGCTAAGCTGTTTGTAGACGTTGTACCCACATTTGAATCGTACGAACTTGCAGATTTCAGCACTATCATTAAATACACTGTATATTCATCAATGATAGCTTTTCCTAGATATGAGTTGAAAAAAACACTGATGCATCATGGTGTTATGGCTCAGGCTTTAAATTCAGATTCTAAAGAACTCAAAGATTACTTTGTCTCATTATATGAAGGTCAATACTCTAAATTCCTTGTCTATTTAGCACGCATTGAAAAGAACATGAAACAAGATCCGTTGTTACACCCTCACTACAAATATTATGTTCAAGAGATGAGGCTATTAGCTTACAAGCAAATATTACAAGCATATAGATCATTGAGTTTGGATTACATGGCTGAATCATTTGGTGTGACTAAAGAATTTGTGGAAAAAGAAGTAGCCAGGTTTGCAGCTGCTGGACGTTTAACTTGCAAGATTGATCATGTTGCTGGAGCTGTGGTGACCAGTAGTACATCCAAGAATAGTTTACAACTAGGAGCACCAGAATCTAGACTGGAACGTGGTATATTATATCAGACAACTGTGAAAAAAGGCGATATATTGTTGAATAGGTTAAAGAAGTTGGCCAGAGTTATGGATTTCTAAAAACCAAATATTGTGAATTTTTTTTTAGATTGTGTTAAAAAATAAATACATTTTGAGTATGCATTATGCATTTGTATGTATAATATCACATTGGTTCTAATTTATCAAATATTATAATTATTTGTATTTTCACATTCATCAAAAAATATTAATACTTAATAGACTTAATATAACCTTATAAATTATCAATTAAACAATGTATTTAATTAAATCTACTTAGATTATTAAAACATTTTGAATATATTCATACTTCATGTTAGTATTGTACATTTGGTTTAAATGCTAGTTTGAACGATCATAATTGTTACAAAAATAATTTGTTGGTGTTAATGATTTCATAATGTATCTTTAATGATTATAACTAGGCCCGTATGAAGATATTTTGTGGGCCCTATGCAGTGTAGGGTCCTGGTTATAAGTGTTGTAACAGTAGGTACTTTAATGTATAAGTGGATAAGTTTATTAGTATAATATATGCATTTCACACGACAAGTTCCTTTTAAGTTTTATTGTAGCTATTTAAAAATATAAATCATGTGCAGACAACATAAAAAAAATAAGCTTAAATTTGTTGGGAATTAGTTGTTAAAATGAAGATTACAATTATTGTTCTAAATATTTCGTTAGGTATACCTAATTCAAAAATATTTTTTCAATTGCATAATTACATTTGTAAATGGGGTAAAGTCAAATTGCACTTGGGTTAAAAAAAAGATGATAGTTCAAAAAGCTTCAATTAATTTCCCTTTTCACTTACTAGGACTAACAATCATTTTATTTTATACCTATATGGCTATATGTTATAGATGGTATACATTATAATTAATATATTTATATAATTTACAAATATGAAAATTATAACAACCTATGCTAATTATTGCATTTTAAGCGGGAAACGATGTCAGTGTTTTACAAACATTTAAATTGATTTTATTTTTTAAACATTAGTTCAACGCCTTTTTTGAACCAGAGTGCAGTTAATCTTTCCGTTCAAATGCAGTGTTTTCTACAAACCAATCTGGCACAAGTCTAACCACTTAATTTAAATATAAACCAAGTATCAACATTTTTAACCATATCTACTCAATAAATAACTATTAAGAGTGTACCTATAGGCAGTCCTATAATAGTCTGTTATCTTATCGATATAAATGATGGAACGGAAAATAATAAAATAGCGTAGCAAATAATAATTTTAGATTAAACTGATTAAAGTTATCATTTTTAAGGGGTGACCGCAACTATTAAGTAATTTTTGATTTTTACCTCAACTAGAAGACACCAGTAAGTATTAATCTGAAATTCTTTCCACAATTCAGGTGTAACGCAAAATAGGTACTCTGATTCTACGAACAAATACCTGGAATCAATTCGAGTTTGACTTTTTTTCGTAGTTATCGTTGATACGTAATTAATAGATAGGTATATTCAGTGGTATGCAGTCAGAGTTTTACTTTTGACTCTCATTCTGTACCTATATATTTTCATTTTATTTTCACGAACGTTTAAATTATTCATGCTTATTAAATTGTGATATAATTAATGTAACGCACTTTTATTTGTTATAAAAACAATATTTATAATCTCAAATCTGTATAAACAAACACAATAGTAATATAAACAGGGTGTCCCGTGAGGATTTATCCATTGCGATATCTCTCGAAATTATGGTGATATCGAAATTCTGGTTTGGTAATAAAACTCACAGGGATAAGAACTACAATATTGTTTCATATTTTAATGTTTTGGTGAAAAAGTTTAAAAATATACTTTTATATTAATTATTTCCAAAAAAATTAAAGATAGCCATTTTGTAGAGTTTATTTTTCTGAAAATATTGACGTTTCAACATTTTATTTTCATTAATTTTCTGATTTTTAATATTTTTTTTAGTTTCGAGAAAAATTGCGAATTATTTAACACCATAATGTTATCAAACATCTGACCCGCCGCACCGCGCGCATTCTCATACAACCAGTCATCGAATACTCTCCCGTATTCCTAATAGTTATACATTTATAATCATATTTTATTTCGTCAAAACTATAGAAAAAAAATATCATAAATCAGGAAGTTAATGGAAATACAACTTTGAAATGTCAATATTTTCAGAAAAATAAATACTACAAAATGGCTAGGTATATTTAATTTTTTTGGAGATAATTAAATAAAAAAATATAGGTATTTTTTAAATTTTTACAAAAACATTAAAATAAATTTTAAATTGAAATAATTGTACCTATTTCTTATCCCTGTGAATCTTATTATAAAACCAGAATTTTGATATCTCCATTATTTCGTGAGATATCGTAATGGGTAAATCCTCGCGGGACACCCTGTATAAATGCATAGACAATATACATTTTGCTCGTTAAGTAAAAATTAAAATATTCATCATATTTTGTATTTCATGGGTAGGTACTTCATACTTCATAGTAGGTAGGAAGGTATCTACTTAGTATCCCAAGTACCGGAACTCTTATACGTAATTTAAAATAATACGTCGTCCGGCGCAATTGTTTTGGCCTGGCTCTCCCCCTCTAAGTATGTCACTAGACTGAGTGTCTCCCAAACTATGGCACTCGCCAGTCTCGCCACAGTGATAAACCTGTTTGGCAAGAGCAAATATTGTTAGAAACAGATAGTTATTATCTGCAGTTCTTTATTATCATTAGTTGACTTGAGAACCACGGGCATCCTCTATAGGGGAGGGGGCAAGACGGGTCACTGTTCTTCCTTTAAATTTTAATTTTTCGTTCCAAAGTATTATCAGTAACGCGCCAATTTTGGTAAACAAAGATTACTTTCAAAATGTATGCATAAAATAATCTTCGTTTAATTTTTAAATTCATTTTGTCCCTCCCTAGAAGAATGTCAAGTGACGCACATGTGAACGCACTATCGACAACCAATGTTCAGTGGTGCGTCACCGTTTCGACGATAAAATAAGTCTGGTGCACACATTAAAATATAAAACAATCATGACGTATTACTAACCGATGTGTCGATGCATGTAGTTAATATTTGTAGTTTACACGGCTGAATGCTGATCGGAGCACAAAAAATGTGTTTTCCGCAAATTGTTTAATCGTAAATACAATATAGACACACACGTCAACACAAAAAGCTGCAAACACTTTTTTTTATTAATTTTTTTTTTATAGACCATGTGCATATACCTAATAATTAATTATAATTTACTATACTACTCGTATTATACCTATAGGAATCTAATATTTTTTTGGGAGGTTCACGTCATAGTACAAAAGCTGTCGTTGCCTTTATAAATTAGATAGCCTATGATATATTTTTCTAACAATTTGACCCAATAAGTATACCAGCAAATAAAAAATGTATTCGATATTTTTAAAGCAATAAAAACATTACTTTTACCTCCAAACATTAAACATATATTAAGGTACTAAAATACAGTTTTTTTTCTCATTCATTTAGATTTTATTGGGCGACAATATAATTAGATTATTGATGCACTCCGAGTAATGCGTAGTATATAACTCGATATAGTTAAATTTTGGAAATAATAATAATTAATAACAATCGCAAATTATATAATTTGATAATGCTTCTAAACACTGTTTTTGAAAAATTGTATTTTTTAAAATGTTTTTGATGGTATAGACAATTCAATTAATGTGGCATTTGTATGTAGTTAGATTAGTGTAATATAAATATATAAAGGCAGGTACCTATAATACGTATTGATTTTTTCAGGTTTTAAGTGTGTGGAGATAGGTGTTAATTACACACGGGGTGTTCATAAACAAAAATATAGCAATCCAAAGACTTGATTATCATTATGTAATAACAATTAATTATATAATCATAATAAATAAATAATAATACAACTAACATTGCATAATAAATGTATTTCAACACAGTTATAATTATTATATTTATGTATATGTATAGTATGTATATTATGTATGCCTACATATTTCATAATGATAATAATGTTATTATAAAGCTTAGCAACAATAACAACTACCGGTGTAAAAAGCTTAAAAACTACGAAAAAAATTATATTTATAATAAACATATAACGAAAGATCTACATTATTATATAAACCGTATTTATAAATATTTAAAAATATCCATGTATAAATCTTTGTGTATTTATATTTTATTTATAATTTGCACTTAGTTAGTGCTTAGCCACTGAGCGTTGTCGTTTAAAAAGCTTCTACGTATAAAGTGTTCTAGATTAAATCAAATTAATCAAGCAAAAACTGAATTTCAGTCTCTTGAATAATATGTTCCCCACTATATTATTTCGTTTCAACAAAATCATGGAATATAAAAAAAAAAGTGAAAAAGATGGCTTCTCACCCGTGGCTAAAATAAATATTAATAATTTATATGTGTTCACACAACAAAATTTTGTCAACAATTGAAAAAAATTAAGTAAATACTTTGGCATAAAATGAAGTGAAATCACAATCATTTTGTTAAAAAACAAACCAATAATTATAAAAAAAAAAAAATTGTCAACGGTTATTTGCTTAAATATGGCCGTTGACAAAATGTACCAATGCCATCTCTAGTCCGTCCTCGCTTTCGGTGAAAATAAAAAAATATTGTAAAAACGAATAAAACATTTTATTCTTGGCCCTAGCTTATATTGTCATTGTAGGAACGCGTTCCATAAAGTAAGAACAATAAAAGAGCCTTTTATTTAAGTGTAATTTTGTAATACTGATATGTGGGCGGAATCGAGGGGCAAGATATATATATATATATATATAATATAATATAATATATATTATACAATACAAGGATATTTGGCTCTTTCGGGTGACTATAGAGGAACTAACGACAATTCATGCAAGATTAATGTATTACACGTATAAATAGAAGTAATAATAGAAGTTAATGACTAGATTTTTTTTTTTTTAATTTATGTTTTCAAACAGCGTTCTCATGTAGATCAATTTAGCCAATCGTTTATGCGTGGGTGGTTTATTCGTTTAGTCTTTATTTGGGAGACGGTAGGTTTTCGTTGACGGATATGGATAGTCGTCGAATGTTTGGTCGATCGTAGTCTTCCATGCTCATGCCGCGTGATAAACTGCGCCTCGGACGTTCGCCATCCGATGAACTGCCTGAGAATGTGCGCTGTCTCTCGATACCTGGCAACGTAACCGATGTAAGTAGGCCTTGTCCCTTGCAGAATAACAGGATGCTTTGTGCCATTTTTGCCGGCTACGGAAAATAAATTGATCGTGATTTTAAAAAAAATGTGTTAGATAAACGATGGCCGACGGTCATCGTTAATAATGTGTTGCGATATGAATTATTATACAATTTAATAAGTTATGTTAATTTTTTATTAGATTTATTTTTGTATAAGCTCAAACATTTTGGTTGTTAAAGTTAATTTTCAACGATAAAATTTGATAAACATACCTACATTAAATTATAGATAATAAAAGGATGCCACTTTCCATGTGTTGTTTCCATATTACAAACGTATTTAACAGTATTAAACGTATTTGAATATAATTATAAACATGTTATGGTTATATAAAATATTACAGCTTAAAAATTCTCATTATTCACTGAAAAATTAAAGTATTGTAAAAAAATCAAAATCATGAGATGCTACTGCTTAGATTAGGTGTTCATATCTTTAATTTCAAAAATAGATCAATAAATTCATATACCTACTCAATTATTACATCTAAATAGTTACTGCGAAACACAAATGTGCTAATTGTATATTGTACGTTTGTTAGACAGAAACAACTTATGTAGTGGGTATAAATACATTTTTAATACTATAAAGACTAATTTTGCGGTATGTTAATATGAGTTAAATTAGTTATCTTACTGCTTCTGCTAAAACATCTCCAGCCCTTTCAATTTTCAATAATGTTGCCTTGTGTTTGTTCAAATCGCGATGTAACTTCTCAACAACATTCGCGTAAGAGCCTAAAACTCCAGTTACCAATAGTATGTCTTGTTTGTAGTCTTTAAGCATAAGATCTTTTCGGCTGTAATATATTTTAAAGCAACATAATTAAATTATTTATTTTTATTGACGCATTAACAAATTTCATACAATTTATTATACGTACTTAAGAAATGCGTTTACGTATTGTTTGAGATTTTTTGAGTTTATAGTGCCTTGAAGACGCTTTACAAACTCATTGATGACCAACTCTTTATCCGGGTTTGTTTCATTCATAAGTTGCTATAGGTAAAACAAATACTGGATAAGAAACTAGATAATTATTATGCTATAAGTAGTATTATTGACTTACATGTCCAAATTTGTGGAAAATTAAATAATCCATTGCTGATTGACTCACAGTTGATTTTCCTTTCCAGTTTACAAACTAAAATAATACCAAGTGTAACGTATATAAATATATTAGACTTGTGTATAATTAATAATTTAGATATAACTACAGTATTTTATCATGCACAAGCTCACTTTTGATTTGAAATTTTCTTTCACCGATGTAGCTGATCCAGTACAATTTATGAGTATCAATCCCAAAACTCGTGAAGGATGTGCCAAACCAAATCTTGCTACTACATTGGCACCAGCTCCTTCTCCTAATCCAATAACGTAACGAATGTGCAAAGTATCCAAAACAGCCACTAAATCTTCTCCTAACACTTGTAATGATGGAAACTGAAAACTTTATTTAAAAAAAAAAAGTAGTAATAAAAGCTAGGTATAATAAATAAATATTCGTATAAAAAAATCTTAAAAAGTTAAATATTATATAACTAACAAAAGATTAGGATAATAATACTTACGAGTCGGATAGAGTATCAGCGTTATCCTCGTGGCCAGGCACGTCGATATGAATAAATATTGATCGGTCTTTAATTTCACTCATACATGGCTGGTTGACGAAGTTCTCAAACGATATATCTATATTGTAACATTAATTTACGAAGAATTATTTTATTTGATAAATTTATATCTATATTATATTTAAACTATTTGATTAAACTTACGATTGCATCCCAGGTCATGAACAGTAAGAAATATTGCTCTCTTGTCCTGCTGGGTAAGATCTCCCTAAATAAAATGAAGACTATCATTAGATAAACATATTCTCAATTAGAAATAAAGATAGACTACATTTATTTTATAAAATCAAACCAAAGCAACTATATAACAAATATATAAATATGCATCGCTAAATATTATAAAAGGAGACTTATACATTTTTTTCAAAAATCTTTTTTTGTTGTTTACTTTTATAAATCATAAATAATATAGGTAGAACCTTTTCATGTAGAATCTTTTTATGTTAAAAAGATACTTTTGCTGTGAATAACAATGATGTAATACAAAGGTAATTTTTTCATTTACTATTATATGCTAGACTTTTGCATTACGATTTTTCCTATCTTCCTGTACAATTTGAAAACTGTTGCAAGACTCGTTTTGACATTTAGTTATTCATACATGTTTATATTATAATATGAACATTATGAATAGTGTTTGATTTAATTATTCGAGCTATTTTTAAATATTTCATAAATTATTTTAAATTTCATATCTAATATTATTATAGCTATTTATATACTTCTTAAAATATAATATGAATTTCTTATAATATGCTATAACCGTTTCAAATGCAAATATGTAATGATGTTAAGATGAATACTCAATAGGCAATATCAAATTACTACCTAAGAAAAAATATTCATATATTATTCATATTATAAACATACTTTATTTGGTTACACACATTCAACTCAAAAGAAAATTAAAAAATATATGAGTGTTCAAAGACATTTTAATATTTTACAAATACATATAGTTTAATAAAGTTAACATAAGAAAGTCGCTGATAGGTAAAGTGATCTATGTAGGTACTACTGGTTATTAATCCACATAACATTTTTATCCATCATCACCATATTTCACTGGATGATCTTGGATTGAAATGGGATTTTCGGGAGGTGATAGTTGGTACTCAAATGTACATTTTCAGACAAATTAAAAATTTGCTACCTTCAAGGCATGCACATGCGCGATACAACTTAATTTGTATTAACTTCAAAGTAATTTTTTTTAAACAAATGTTGTATAAAAGTATTTTTATAATTATGAAATTGGCTAAGTAAAAGTATGATCAATTTTTATGTTTATTTGATCTCCTTCTATTAATGCAATTTTAACATTCTTCTTATGTCTAATCCAGCAATCCTTTAGATTATTAATTTGCTTTTTTTACTTTTTTGTCAACCTTACCAATGCACCTAAGTACGCGATAAGACTCCTGAAAACTGATTATGTCTACTTGAGATCGATCAGGTCAGATTTTAAGATATTCAATTTAATTTTCAAATAATCAAAATTTCTTTAAATTTTATACATTCAAACAAAATTTATTTGAGCTGAGGAACAAAATTTAAAAAAAAAGTAGCCTAATAAATCTCAAGTGGAAATATTAAAGAATTCAAAAAGGTTTCCAGAAGTCATATTATGTTATCAGGTCCATCGGTACGATTTACAAAAGTTTGGTACATTTTTGTTGAAATAATATTGATTGTGTGCGATGTCTTTTAAGTAAATTGTTCATAAATTTTAAATTTGATCATACTATAATTTTTCCAATTTCATAATAAGAAAAAAAAAATACAGAAATCTAGTACTCTACTTGAATCTGCAGAAAAAAATTAGAGATAGTCATTAAAAAAAATGTAAGTTGTATTGCGTATTATGCACGTACTAAGAGTTACACATTTTTAATTTGCCTGAAAATGTGTATTTAGGTATTCCCTATCATTTCCCGAAAATCCCATTTTAATCCAAGATCATCCAGCTGAAATATTAAGTAGTAGGTAGTTCACATCGTGAACACCTGTATATTTAAATACAATACCTATCATAATTAATATGTTAAAAATATGATTTCAGATTACCTACATATATAATCAACTTGTGAAAACAGAATTTAAGTTAAAGTTTGCACGATTAAAATAATTTTAAAAAGTAACTTAAGAAATAAAATATAATTAAAGTGAATAATTGTTATTACACAATTTAAATGCACCTAGGTATGTCAAACTGTTTGAAATTTGAATATATTATCTAAAATGTCTCATCATAACTTACAGGATTTAAACAAAAAAATTTTTTTATATTTAAAAAATATTTATTTTAATCATTGAAATAACACAATAACATATTATATTATGTTCTTATGATCTTTAATTCAACAAATAAAATATATTGTGTATACTTCAACCTTTAAATTATAAAAAAAAAACTTTAATACTAAAACTCTTTTTGGCTCATTTTCAAACAATTTTACTATCATCATTGTTTTATATAAGCATATTTACTATTATATTTTTTTGTAAAACATAATATATACCTAGGTATATATCAGTGTATTTGTTAATTTGTTATCATTGACTTAATATAAATGTGTAATCGTATTAAAAAAAATATTATCAGGTGTTTTATATATTATCTTTTTCTCAATATGTATTAAACATTTTTCTTATTAAAAAAAACTTAAAAACTATTAGCTTAATTAAAATCAATCGTCTAACATTTTTATAATTAATAGGTATCTGATTAAATTAAAAAAGAAAATCTTAACTGTTATTGTATTCAAATTATTGATTTTTACCTGGACGTGAACGTAGACATTACCACTTCTCTCTGTCTTGACGAGGAATTTCTTTAAAAGATAAAACAATGTATTAATTAATATGAATATTTTGCAGTATAAAAAAATTCTTTTGTGGAAATAATATAGAATATTGATAGAGGATACTAATTATTTATATCAAACTATCAATATTAAATCTACAATCGTTATAAAATATTAATTACATTTTTAAATTCTATAAGTTAGGTTAGAATAGTGAATATGTTCTACAATAATAAGGTAGGTACTTGGTGTAAAGGCACTTATTATCACCTAATTAATATTAAGTGTTAGTATACCTATTACCTAAATACGAAAATTAGAAAAAATAACTCTACATAGTACATAGTAATACAATCAATAGTATATCACACATTCTGTTATTTATATAGGAGCATATTATATTATTATGTTTAATGAGTTATTATAGGGAAGTCTCCTCTAAAAGATTCCGAGCATACTTAGATTTTATAGGTATTTATTTAAGTAATGTAATCATAACTGATTTTATATTTAAATCCAGAATTTTGTATACGTAATACGTAACTGTTAACCTATCTAACCTCATTTATGCCTCACTTTTTCAAGTTATGCAAATACCAATATGAAATCCTATTAAACTAATGTTACATTAATGATTTATAAGTAAAATCTTAATAGTAATATGTAGTGACTATTATTAATATTATAAGTTAACTCAATTATGTAGATTATTTTAATTAAATAATTATATAATTACCTATACTATACTTATAGAGATTCAGTACATACAGAATAATAGTATTATTTATGGGTATATTAAAATTACTTTAGAAATTTTGATCAATATGTTTGGTATTTTTCAACTTATGACTATTGTGAATATACTTTATTGATGTATCGCGTACAGCGTATAGTTTTTGTGTTATTTATTAAATCGTTGATAACAATAAGTAAAATTTGCAGTCTAGTTAAGTGGTGACAGAGAGGTGTTTGGCATCAGTCATTAACGTGTTCTGAAGTCAAGTATCGGACGTCGCCACTAGTTCCCTGTTGGGTGACCGCCTGGGTTTTAGTGACAAATCTTCGGCACATACACAAATTTTCTAAACAACCATAGGTACTCTATCCTGCTTATAGTAATACTAAATAATCCAGACTAATGACCTCAGATATTGAATAATTAACTAAAAAAAAGTAAGTTGAAAAATGCTCTAGATGAATAATTAATATATAACGAGATATACTATTTTATTACTCAATTAAACTCAGTTATTAAATATAAATAATAATAATAAATGAACATGTTAATATGTTATATAGCTTACGGTAACATACTTTAGAAAAACAAATGATAAACACTTGTTACTAGGGTTGCACATTCTACTAAGGCTGATCGATTTTCTCTATTATATTTATAATATACCCACGCACTTGAAAAACTGTACGAAAAAAAGGAACAGCAAAAAAACACAAACAATGTGTTGTTTGTTATTAATGCTTTTGAAATACTAACAAATTATCTTTATAGACATTTAAAAAAATATCTGATATTTTTTCATTGAAAGTTGAGATATCATAGATATATTTTTGGATATTGCTATATTGTGTATTTTTGACTGCATAAAGGTAAAAATAAACTAACTGGTTACGCAAAATCAATCAGAAAAATTTTTATGTTAAAAGTGTAAGAATTTAAAAAAATGTATTTAAAAGTAAGTACAGTAAAAAAAATTTAATTAAACACAAAAAGAGTTGTTACAATATCAAAATTGTATTACAATAGCTATTAATAAATTAAGCAAATTATTATTTAAAATTGACAACATTATACATTTATCACTTTCATCATTGTTATTCATTTATAATTTTAGCATCCGTTTTCGTTGAAAAAAAATAAAAGTTGTAGTAATATGAAAAATGAACTATGCTGTATACGGCGCGAAAAATAACACATAGCACCACGACACGAAAATCAACACACTTATAACTGAATTACTGAAATGAAAGTATAGCAAGATATACTCTACTCTTTAAGATCCTTAACCGATAATGATATCCTTTTTACTTTCATGTCATGTCACATTATTTATAGGGAAAGGTTTTTATCTATCTGTATGGCTGTATAGATATTAATATATTATACAAGTGAACATATAAAATAGTATGAAAAGAGTATGATGACAATACCGATAGTAAATTAAAGACACGAATCAAGTAAAAAATCATGTGAAGTACTAAATTTTTACATCAATTATTAAAATGTTATGGTAAAAATACAATAAATATTTATAGTTTTGTCAAATTATAAAAAAATTTTTTGTGGTTTTCGAGATTGTATTTATTATTTATCTACACAAACAATATAATAGGCAATCTATCACCTATCATTCGATCTCTCGTTTGTTTTAGGATAAAAGTTTACAGTTAACTAACAATACATTCTTAATTACTTACAATTTTATTTAAATCAGAAAATTAAATTAATTGAATATTGTGTTGTTTAATTATTTTTCTGTAAATATAATTTTAGCTTATATTCATCATTTGTATGATTTCGTAAATATACATTAAATAATAGTTGGTAATAGGTATATTAGATTTAATGAATGTTATGTCAATCGTTAATTCAAACAAGACACTAGGTACAATTTAAGCAGAGTATAATCAAACAGAAAGTACAAAATTATAAGGGTATTTATTGTTATAAAAAAAATTAAATTATGAACGAAGAACAGATAGGAACAACTGTGATACGACTGATACGTCGAAATAAAATATTTTATAGAAAATAAACTCGGTGAAAATAAAATTTCAATAAAATGTCTGAACAAATTTAATCATACATTCTTGCGTGAACATTTAATTAAGTAAACATTGAGTACAGATAAGTTTATATTTTATAGTTAGCTTAAAAAATCATAAAAAGTTTTCCAATTATTTATCCAACTGAGTAATACATAATATAAAAACTAATAAGAGTATAAAAAACTAAGGAATTATATTTATTAAATGTTTTTTTTAAGAATACACGGATCTTAATTGTTGTACCATTTTTTTAAAATTTAACCAGTAAAAAGTTTTGGTCAAGGTTTTTATATTTTATTATTAATAAGCTAAATCAATATTTCATATCTTAGTATCGATTTTTAAAATTTTTTTTAAGTCGCTTATTGTGTATACATTTAATATAATAATATCATATTTTTTATTTATTTTTTATTTTTTTTTTTTTAGAAGAATATATTTACAATCTATTTTTACAGTAATCAGTAAGTATGATGACAAAATTTTATTTATATGACATTAAAGAGATTAGAAAAGGAAGGCCCTCAGTAGTGCCACCTGATAAGAAACATTAAGTTAATTATTTGGTATAGTTTTAATTGTTTTTTTTTTGTGTTTATGCTTTTAAATGATGTCTCGGGGCCACAGCCTTTTTAGTCTTTTGGGAGCGTGTGTTGCAGAGGGTAATTTTTGGATTAAAGGGTTGTAATGAGTGTGGAGTTTGGAAAAGAATTTGGTATAATGGGATTTGGCCAAATCGTTAAGGGTAGGTAGATTTAAATCTTTGTGAAGATTTTTATTTGTTACGTACCAGGGGGTGGAGGTTATTTGGCGTAGACATATTGATTGAAAAGCTTTTAGAGTTCTAGTGTTGGAAGGCTTTGAAGACTCTCATAGCTGAATGCCATAGATCCAGACCGGGCGGATTATCGCTTTATTTATAACCTTGTTTATTAGGGATAGTTTAGATTTTAAAAGTGGTATAAGGAGGTGCAGCCTGGAGTTAACTTGTTTCCGCTTTAGTTTTAGGTGTGGACCCCACGTAAGATGTTTGTCAAATGTGAGCCCTAAGTACTTAACTTCGTTTGCTGAAGGAAGGACTTTGTTGTTGAGTGTACTGGAAGGCAGTCAGAGTTTCGTAAAATGAATGTTACGTGAATTGATTTGGTTTCGTTTATTTTTATTTTCCAACGATTTGCCCATAACTTAATCATGTTAAGGTTGTTTTGGATCCTTAATCTAGCAATTTCAGGATCACGATGTGACGCCGATATTAGAGTATCGTCAGCGTATGTGCCAATGAACGTGTAAAAAGTCTTTGGGATATCATGGGTGAACACACAGTATAGGAAAGGGGCGATGTCGTTTCCTTGTGGGACACCTGCTTTTATGGGGTGACATATTGAGTAGCTGTTTTTGAGACGAACAGTGAAGAAACGGTCTGATAGATAGGATTTTAATAGTAGAAAATAGGGGGCTGGAAGGAACTTTTTTAATTTAAAGAGGAGTCCGTCGTGCCAGACCCGGTGAGTCATAATTATGTCTGTAAATTCCTCCCAAAAATAAAGTTTTGAATTAATGTATTCATACACACATACTGTAATAATAATGTAAGCTGTAATAAGAATAATACATAGAATGTATTTCATACTTAAATTTCAAACGTATAATAGATTATAGATGTGCCTACTGAAGTTAAAAAACATTTTCAAAAAATCTAAGTAAAAATATTTATATCAATTATTGTGAAACCATAAATGCTCATATAAAATAATTTAAAGGTACATTATCGTAGTTTTTGAAAAACAGTATTAGTATAACACTATGACGTATGATAAAGTCTGTGTTAGAAAATTAAGTTTTGATTAGTAGTAACTGATTAGAAGATTGTAACAAAATTCTAAAAATTATTGTTATAAACATAAATTATAGATTTGTGTATTTTTAATTTCCAATTTTCATAATATGACATTTTTTAGTCAAATAATAAAAAATATTGTACAATGATTTTATTGAATTATAATTTGGTCTTTGAGTTCTTATATAGACCATGGAAGTTTACTAGTACATTGAGATGTGCAGTGTGTCACTGATTAGTCATGAGTTTTGTACAAATAGGCAGAGCTCAAAGCTTAAACAGTAATTATAGTCGTGACTCGTGGCTAAGAAATTAAAATAAACTGATTAGGCAATATTATCATCTTGATAATTATTAAACTTAAATAAAAAAAAAAGGAAACGATAATTTTTGATTGGTTATTTGTTTCATGGGATCATTATAATACTATTATAATAATTTATAATGTTATGAAATATTAATAAGTGTACCTAAATTGTAAAATAATATTTTTTATAATAATGTTGTGTATTGTGTACAGTGTAGTGTGTACACGCATGTATACGTGAAGTGTGTATTGTAAACACCGATGCCCCTAAATTGCCTATAGCTTACGCCGTTCAACAGAGTTTTGTCTCTGACGGAACGCGGCTCGTATTAACATAGAATATAATAATTTTTTTTTATAATAGGCAATGACTACGACATTAATTCGCCATATTTTTTCAATTATATATGATGCAATTATTCGCTGTACTGAAATATGTATATTATCATTAGACATTGTATAAACATATACGATGGGAACGTCTTATATAAAAATATAGAATAATAATAATTATTGGACGTATAATATAAAATATACGTATATAATACAACATAATATTACGTGTATCATCTGGAAGACGAAAAATATTTATAAATGTATTTAAACACACACTCTTTATATATATGCGCGTTTCCCGCCATCACATTCTTCTGGACAAATAATCAATACCCCGAATGTGCGCCTTAGCAATAACGACCCCCGGGGACCACCCGCCCAAACACTACCACCTCCATCTAGAAACGCCTACACTACGTACCACGTCGACCCCTCCCGCGCACCAACCATATCATTCTGAGTAATACCATTCATCAACGCGTTTGGCTACTTTATTTTTTTTCATTAATTTTTATAATGGCAGAAAGATCCGTCGTCATGGCATATTGTGTAAAAACGTATGCTATGTCAATTATTGTAGACGTCACCTCGTCCGTATGATCATTGAAATAATTTTAGGTGAACGTTTTCCTGATAACGTACAATAACAAATTTTGGTACCTAATTGCCATGCAACGAATATTATAGCGATACAGGTAGAAGAAATAGTAGTAATGGGTACATTTCAAGGAGCGATAAGACTGTTCTAATTATTAATACGTTATAATTATGTTATGTAGTGCTGTTGACGAGACTGAGGATTCTTTGACATGAGTGGGGGTGATGGGTATCGTTTGAAGGGTAGAACGCTGTATAATATTCGTCCATATGCTACGTAGTACATACACCTGCAGAAAAATGGCGCGAGTGTCTTAATATTGTCATAAAAATAACAACAACAATAACAATGACAATATAGACAACTATCGTCGAACAGGTATATTATAATCATATACATCCAACCACTATTTCTATTATTATCATGCTATGGCGTATCTCTTACTTGTGAGTCGCTCATGTTAAGTCAATGTTAGTATTGCGTGAGCGATTGCCAAGTCGGTAAAAATCCGTGTTTACGTATTTTACGCAAACGGTGCCCACGGCGGAATGGCTCGGCACGATCGTTGGGTTTTCCGGTCGTTTTGTTTTGATATTTTTTTTCCGATGACGGTGGCGGTGGTGGAGGTGGTGGCGGCGGCGGTGGTAGTAGCGACAACGACGGCAGACGTTCGGATGATGGGTGCGTTACTGTGTTAATGCTGAAGGGGTAGATGGTGTACGCGAACACGGACGGAAATACACGACAATTTGAACGTGGCGTACAGTGTTGCCAACCCGACCACGATTGCATTATATAATACGTGAGATTTTGGGATTGGCGCACGGTGTCGTAGGACGAATCGTCCGTATCGTAAAACACTCGAAGAGCGGGGTGCAGATTTCTCACTCCATCAGAATTCAACAAAAACTTAATACGATATTATATAATTCTATATATTGTTTATATTGTACCACGAAACTTAACGCGTGTATTCCCTGTAAATTGTGTAAGTATACATCGTGTGTGGTGTGTATAGTATACAAAAACATTTTACACGTTGCGTTATACTCGTACTTAATATGTACCTACCTACTAAATACGTTGTTATATACGAGGTTTTTTTTGTTTTGCATAATTTACCGTTTATCGTCTATATATGTACCTATATAGATTTATTTCCAATGCACAATCATAATATTCTATTGGTTACGTGTTAGATATCTAAGTAAATAATATTTTTAAATATCTTGTTAGAATTATATATTATAAATACTATATAATATATTATATAATACATATATTTTACACATACATAAATAATATTATTTTTTTACTTGCATTGTTTGTGCCACAGATATTTGTATTTATGTACGGAGAGAATTTTTAGAATTTCTCACAGACATGTGAGAAATTCCACCAAATATTACCTACATCATATATTCATATCATATTCGTTAAATTAGAATTTGTATTATTTATTAGTTCCATAATGCAATTTTTAAAGTTTTTTTGTTGTTCTACACTTATGTACACATAATTCAGTATAGTTTATGATTAAATGATTTAATATAAATCACTAAAACAAGGGGTGAAAAATCTTAGCCAAATGTTTGCTGTTGTAGAACTTTCACAAACCTATAGGTGCTTATTTAATATTCGTAAGCAAGCCTCTTTGTGTGTGTCCAAATTATGTTTTTAAAATATCCACATTCATCTATATTCTATATATTGTGATACGCGTTATTTTATATCGAGAAACCGATACCTATCGGTACTTGACAAGCTATAAAAACTTTTGAAGTTCGAAATGGTATGTTGTGTATATAATAATTAATAATAGTAATAATAACAGCAATTCTATACCATGTAGATAGCCACAGGTTGTGTATTATTTATAATGAGAAGTAAAAAAAAACTCGACTTTCATACGTCAACCCATTAGCGTCAACATACACATTATTCAACTATAAATATGTAGGTATACTGTATGCTGAAAATTTATTATGACAATAACTATACAATTATCGGTTTCCTTGGAGACACTTTGCCAATACGGAGCGTGAATTTACCACTCAAATAAACCCTACATACAATATATATATATATATATATATATATATATATATATATATATATATATATATATATATATATAATATATAGATAAACATGGTCATGAATTATAGACATTTCTAATGTAATTGTATGTTTAAGTGCAATAGTCGTATACAATAGTTTTTTATACTAGAACAACAATTTTTATTACACCTATATATGCGATTGAATTAAATTTAATATATTATTCGCACACGGTTACTGAAAAAAATATATAAATTTAAAAACCGAACACCCCTATCTTTAAATCTAATTTATGCAAATTCTTGAAGAGCCCGATATTATAATAAGTTGATTTAGAAATTTGGCTACATAATAGTTTGTTTGATACGTTTTAAGCCATTATGATTGTGTTGTGTAACAACCAAACATAAGCTAAATACAACGTTCTATGTATATATAACTATCATAATATTATAATTTATAATATACAATATTATTATGTATGTATAATGTATAATAATATAATATTATAATTTATAATATACAATATTATTATGTATGTATAATGTATAATAATATAATATTATAATTTATGATATACAATATGTATACATTTATTATAAATGCGAAAAATCATACTATTATATTTATTATGTTGCAAAGTCTCTAGTAAATAATATATATTGAAATTTAAGTAGTAGAATTAGATAATAATAATAATTAGTTCAATACTTCAAAATTATTTTAGCAACATATGTATTTCGTAATGATGAGTCAAATTTATCAAAAAATATTTACAATTTATTTAGTCGTAATTATTGCAATATTCATAATTATCATTAAATGTCATTAAGTTAGTCATTTAAATATATTGAATACATATACCTAATAATTCTGTCATTCAGAAGTTATTTAGTAGGTACACTCAAATACATCTTTCATTAATAAATTGTACATACTAGGTACTATACATAGTTACAAAAAAAATGTATCATACAAATAATTAGGTTCAATGGAAAATCATTAATTAAAATATTTAAACCACATAAAGATTTTTTTGTAAATTAATTATAAATATTATTAATATACTGTTTAGTATAGGTATTATAATTTATAGTTAACAATAGCGTCGATTCCTTTCTAAGTAAGAAAAGAAAATTATGAGTTTGAAAATATAAATACTAAAAAAACGTAAGTCTCAATTAATGCATATTATTTAGAACATTTTTAGGATAAATGATATAAGCTGTGAATAATTAATTTGGCAGTTTACCAAAGAACCCAGAAATAAATATTGTTTTTAATTATCTTATTTATAGACAAAATATCACAACAACAACATGTTTTTTATTTTCTACTGCACAAATGGTTACAACTATTATTAAAATACATTCAGATGATATTCTAAGAATGGAATATTATCCGAGTTCTGAATATAACAACCATATCATATTGATTTACCCTTAAAGCAAACGTTTCCGCCTATAGTTGCAATAAAACTTAGAAGCCGCCTCCACGATGATTTTCAAATATACTGTATACTAGTCTTTAACTGTTACGTAAAAAATATTTACACAATTGTGCATTTATGTTTGGTTATAATTAGTAGCCAAACGCTTGTAATTTTAATAACATACCATTTACAGTTTAATCTGCTCATAAAAGGCTTTCAACTACGGTATAAAATTGTTTTATAGCTGTTTTTGGGCGGTGATGATGGATAATTATAGCAGAGCATAATTTAATAAGATAATGTGTTTATTTGTTCTTATATCAACCATCAAACGCTGCTCGTAAATTGTTTAATATACGCATAAAACACATTCTTGTGAAATCGATATATTAATAAATTTATGCCAGTCTGGTGTCTGGACGTATCACCATACGTGATCCGTGATATGCGTCAGATATCGTGGTCGGTATTACCGGAAGAAATTGGTGCATACTATTGTAATTGAAAATATTATGTTCAATAGTTCCGATAACAAAAATGGCAGTTGCAAAAAATTACTAATTTATTATATCCTCATGCGGCAGGATAACAATGCCACCAACATGTAAATTAAATTTTTCAGTTACTCCATCAACACACGAATTTATTACTATAATAATAAAAATAATAATACTAATAATGTACAATATACCGCTGATGGTCGTATCTCGCTATGTCACATAGCCACATAGGTAACATAATTTGTATTTTGTTGTTTTCATTAACGTCGTACCACCGCCGTGGTTGGCCCAAACGATTATTCACAGAGCACACAACTACACAAGTGTAACGGCCTATGTAGTATGTAGTATTCAACTGCGCATATTTTGTTCAGCTGTACCTCAATTTTCAGGCTCAGTTATACACAGATTATTATTATCATTTAGAATATAGTTAATATTTCTATACTAATATATGTGTCACTGTCCTATTATGATTAATTGCAGGTATAACTGGTAGCATATGCACCTATAAACCTATATTTATTATAAGTAGTCGCCGTCCGATATGTTATGTACCTACTTATGTTCATATTATATATAAATTATATTTTATTTTTATAAGTAGTTTTAGTGGTTACTGGTTATCATTGCTAATGATGTTTTCATCTTGAATCGAGTGTCACTTGTGAAACAAAAGAAGTATTTTTACGAGCGTACTCCGGTGGTAGATCTATGGACTATGTTTATAACAAAAATATTATATTACCATATTATGGCGCATCTAGACTCCAGAATCAGGGGTTCCTAAATTTTTTTTCTTGATGGACTTGGTTTTTTTCTTACACATTTTCACGGCACATATATTGAAAAAAATACGTCTATATTTTTTATTACAGATGTATTATAATGTGAGATGTAACGTTTATATAAACAATTTCAATAAACATAAATAATTCGAATACGAGACAAAAAGGAATACAATATATTTTTTAATGGTTTTAGTTTTGATGACTGCATGTCTTTATGTGATTTATTTTTAGATTTATTTACAAAGTAACATTTATCTGTACAATAATTTCAACACACGTAAATAACCAACAAATATTGTTCAAGTTAATTGTAATGTAACATATTATAATTATTATATTTAACACACAGAATAAAATAAAGATTACTCGGCATACTTGAAGAATTTCACGGCACAGTAGTTGGGAATAGCTGTTTCTCGAGTGTAGACCGAGTAGAATAATTACTCTTAGAAAATATAAAATTAATATGCAAATTGACGGATCTATCGAACCAGCGCATGGTTACAGTGTTCATTCATGTGGATGATAACGTGACAACAAATCTCAGAACAACGTTTAAAATGAGTAGTAATCAATAATGTTTTTATTTTTTTTTAAATAACATCTAATTAGGTATGAGTTTTCGGGGAAAAAATCGCCTCTAAAAGGTTAAGAAATAATAATATAATTAATAATATATTATAGACCGTGGAACGGACACGCCCGCGAGACAACATATATTATGCTGTAGTGAGATTCACGGTAAATGCACCGCCGCCGTCCGCGTATTACAATGTTTCACGATATTATTTATTTACGTTAGTGAATAGTAATCGACCACCCGGGACATGTGGCCGACGGGTGGACGGACGGATGAGTGGCCTGCCCGGAGGTTTATCATATAATAACACGGCCGGACAGTGTTTTATACGAAATTATTTACTATTATATTAAAATATAATAATTAATGTAACGACGAGTCATCTCTCGTCATCCCGCGAGATGATAAAATGTAGGACATATTACGCATAAGTACCTTCACCATCGTCGCCGCCGCGTATCAAGTTTTTAATATTTTAGCCGATGATACATAGTGGTGTACGTGACGGTCGACACGTTGGTCCGTCGTGCTGTTTGAGACTGCACCACCCGCCACGGCCACCGCTGCGCTTGTCGTACACCGTGCACGCCGCGGCGCACGAAACATGATATAGTTTTTAAGCACTTAAACTAAAAACTCGAAGGAAACATAATATATATATGATATTCTCAGTTGAACTTAAAAAAAAAAATTTGGCTTCACCTGATATATTATAATTTATAATATACTATATCGGCGCAAGCCAGGCCCTATTTTTTAGTGAACCCCAACACAAAGTGTGTAATATCCGAAATTGAAAGTGTGCACTACGGATTCGAAAAGTGTGTACCTACTAAATACTAATAAATAAGACTATACTTGCTAGATAGTAATAGGTATAGTACAGAATACATTATACACATTTTTAAAAAATAAAATTTTTTTAACCCCCCACGGTTCTGTATTATTTCATGGTACATTAAAAGATGTGTAGTACGAATTTTTATGAAAAATAGGGGTTGGCTCAAGCCATTATAATATATTATGTGTAATTTATGAATTCGAGGCTTTCGAGTTAGGTTAGATCCGAGGGCAATTAAACAGTCGTATAATTACTGTCTCGATTCTATACCATTGTTTCCAGTTTAAGATACTAACACTTCATAAGGATAGGTTCATATCGAGAATAAATACAAATATTATTTTATACCGCTGAAAAAAAAAACCACGAAGCCGCACTAGGCATGTGCCGCACTTCTTGAACACCCTTCACAACGGCATTGTATACACAATAGCACAATACGATATTATTATATTGATATATGTATAACTGCGCCACTGCGGGCCGCAGTCTGCGGCGGCCGGCGACGGCAGAAAGGAACGGCACGTGCACCGCCAAAACTGTGAACGGTGAGCACGTGCGCGCGACGGTCGGCAACACTGAATCGGCGGCGGTGGCGGCGGCCAAACCGTTGCAAAAAGCCCGGGGGTCGACGCGCTTCCCGCCGCCGCCGCAGACAACAACAACAAACGCTGAGCGCCGGCGGCCGGTTGTCGTTGACCTAAATACGACGCCGTTGTCGGCGGCGGACGGCCCTCGCGCTTATTTACCAACGACGCATTATAGCCGCCACCGGTGCCGAACGATCCCCCTTCGTTCGTCCCACTCGTGAGCGTTTCCTATTCCAGTCCTTTTATAATACTGTGTATACAGGAAGATTTATCAGATCCTATCAGTTCAGATTCTTGTGCGCAAAACAAATTGGAAAAATCGAGCTGCCACAAAAAATACTAAAAGTACAGTCGACTTATTGAATAGTGGATGGCGGCTGCTGCTGCTGTTATTCTTTTAAATTATCGTGTTCCATTGTATAATATCATTCTATAATAAATATTAAAATATTAATGATATAATCATAGCTGAAGACCATATTTCGAAACATACAGAGATTTTTTTATGATTTTCAAGAATTGTCCTGTCGACTTACGACATGACTATATACAAATATGTGAGGATTTTTGAATGTAATCCTTTGTAAAGTTTCTAATTGTTAGTTGGATGATATTTAGTAAATGTTGATACTTTGGAGTAAAATGTAAAGTTTTAGCAACTAAAAAAAGTTGATAATTACTCCTGATAATATGCTAGAAAACGTATCTATAAATATTTGAAAATATGGTATATTAATAATGTACTTTAAAATTAAAAAAAAAATAATAATAAATAAAATAAATGTATGATTATAAAGAACTAAGGGTTAACGTGTTTGGTGAACCACTCTGTATAACGTCTGCCACTCTTCCTACTCACAATCTGTCCTTTACGCGCTCTTTGTGACGTGGTTTTACTACATTTTTTCGCTTTTAAACGGCAAAAAGACGAATGAATAAAAATCAGATACAACGAAACCCGTTTTAAGGCAGTGATGTCGTTGTTATTGGGATCGTCGTGATTTAAATCCAATTTGTGGGACGCTATAAGGATGTGCGTTTTCGTGACATGACACTGTCTTCATAATAATCATAAGCCATATCCAACATCAACTGTATAAAAATAAAAAATACATATCATCTTCTCGGGAACAAAGTGCAGATTGGTTTAGGAACCTCTCAATTGATTATAGATTTATTTTCATTGTACATGCGAAGGTTGTGAAACAATTCGACACTGTCACACTGATGTATCCACGATATCAGCAGCCTTCATTGTCATCCAACTATTTTTTTTTAATTAGTAAAAGTATATCAATAATTTATTGTGTGAATTTCGAACATATATATCTAGATCTTAACCCCCAATTATAGTTATATTTATATTGAGCGCACGGCGTTAGGTATTAGAAAATTCCTAATTATAGTAGTTATAATGAGTAGGACATAATTATTAATATTTATTAAACTTTTCGCACCGTTGAACTGTTGCGATCACGCGTAACGATATTGATATTAAATGTTGTAATCTTACACAACACACGGCACGTGACAATATCACACACCCATTCAACTGTACAATATAATTTACGCATTTGTGCAATATTGGTAGGTTCCTACAAGAATATAGTAAAGTATTTTTACATCATTGTGTCACGTTATCCTGTCGCTTCTCAATATAGGCGTGTATTTTTAATTTTTTTTGCTGTGAACCTGCAGGAAACCCACGAGAGGAAGAAATAATAAGAACGAAGAAATCTTTCGATCTGAAATTCGATGTTTTTACAGCCATATTATCGACAGACATGAGATAGTATAATTTGTTTATAGCAGCCACCTCCTCGTCGAACTACTCATGATAATTATTACAGATAGAAATGATAGAAATTGTAATATACATACCTAAATGTATGTACTTTAAAGTATAAAAGATGTGGAATTTATGCATCGGTATTCCTCCTAGTGGGAGGTCTACCGCGGCCATGGGCCATATTGTATTAGATTCTGAGCGGAGCGATGAATGTATTGATTTTACCATGATGTGTGTTTTTTTTTTTTTTTTGTCTGTCATCACGTTTTGGGGCAGTAAAAATGCTTCGATTTTTGACTTCAGTACCTCGTTCGATCAGAAAGTGAATCTAGTTGGTATTTTGGGGGGTCAAAAGTAAAAAATTCTTAATACTTTTCTAAATAATTGAGAAAAATAAACTAAAAATTAAGGGAAAAACGGGAAATTTTACGCACACTCATTTTTCGACAAAATCGATTTTGGTTTTTGATGTAACTTTAAAACAAACGACCATAGATACATGAAATTTTCACCTAATGTTTATATAAGTATATTCTATCCACCATGCAATTTTCAAAAAATTTCGACTTAAGCTGAACTATTCATAGGCATTTCAAATTTTCGATCATTATTAGTTTTTTTTAAAATTAATATCGATAAAAATTTATTTGTTTGGCAGAAAAGCTTGAAAATTTAATACAAGGCTTCTAACACATTGTAACAATAGTAGTTGAAAAATAAAAGAAATTCGTAGGCACGATTTTTTTTTATAAGCATTTAAAGTTCAAATTTTGACTAAATACGTAAAAATTACGGCAATGTTCAAATTACCTTAGATAGAAATTCATAAAAGTTTTTATTTTTAATTCTAAGATTTGAAAATTTAATACAAGGCTCCTAACATATTTTTACAATAGAAGTTGAAAAATAAAAGAAATACATAGTCACAATTATTTTTTATAAGCATTCAAAGTTTGAATTTTTACAACATATTATGTAAAAATCACGAAAATTCGTAAATTATTTTGTGCTAGAAATTCATAAAAAATTTTCCTTTTATATCTAAGATTTGAAAATTTAATACAAGGCTCATTATATATTTTTACAATAGCAATTGAAAAATAAAATAAATATATAGCCACAATTTTTTTTTTACAAGCATTCAAAGTTTGAATTTTGACAACATATGTAAAAATCACGAAAATTCGCAAATTATTTCAAACTAGAAATTCATAAAAATTTTTCTTTTAAATCTAAGATTTGAAAATTTTTAATAATCTATAATATATCCTAGACAGATAAACCGTCTTCGCTCAGAATCGTTTTTTGTATACAATGATATAATATCATTGGATTCAAATTTAATTCCATCCATTACAGTAACCCACTTGTAATCTACTGTACAGCAGAGCGACATACACGACTTACCTGCTTTTGTTTGATTGATTTTATGCGAAACCACGACATGGATAAACGTATTTATTGTATGTGCTGCAGTTTATTGGGTTAGATTACAACTTACAAAATATGAACTATTATATTGGCGTCTCAGAATCATGATACCTGTTCCGAATTTTCCAATTTTAGATTACATTTTTGAGTTGTACTACTTTTTGGTTGTATTTTATGTAAATTGCACTTTTTTTTTAATGGAAGAGATTTTTAAGTAAGAGAAGTCTTTTGTTGAAGATGGTGTTTGTTTTATGAATGCGTATTTGCCAGTTTATATATATGTATATTTTTTTAAATAGTCCTAAGTACTTATACTTATCTATGTTTTAAGAAGGAATCTGTTTGTTGTTTGGTGAGATTGCCTCTGTATTACAATTTACTGTGAATATAAACTGTGTGGATAGATTTAGATTTGTTTTTTTTTACCCATCAGCGGGAGTACAAAGAGGAAACTAGATGTGGATGATTTTGTGTGAATGAATATGCTATTTGACAATCTATGTTAGAGAAATAAATTACTTATTTTATCATCAACGTGTTTTAAAATTATAGAGTATCAAGGTTTGTTGGTTGATCAGAAAAGTATAAATTATATACAATGTAAAGATTACCGTTTTTTGTAGTACTCCGGCTCAGTGGCGCAACTAGAGTTCAAATCTTGGGGGTGCTACAAAAGGTAAACCGTTATATTGCCGTGGGGAGCTCCGCCCCCCACACCCCCCCCCCATTACACATTTAAAATATTTTATTTTGACTATTATTATTAGGTATATTAAAATACTAAACAATTTTAACACATTTCATTTTTATTTATTGTATTTTATGATTTAAAATTATTAAAGTGTTAAACATAATCTTCTGTCAATCTTAGCAAATGTATAAAAAATAACGAACACTTTCAAATTTGAAACAAACAATAAACAACTAGCAAGCCTGCTGGTAAACGAGGACCACCGGGTATTATCACTTATTAGTTATTATTGCTTAAGCACCTCCTAGCACCCCCGTAGTTGCGCCACTGCTCCGGCTGGCATTAGTGATATAGAAAACTGTCCTGTTTCGAAGTTAATTCTTGAATCGTAAATTTAAATATAATTTGAAAAATATGTATTTTGAGTGGTACAATTTAAAAAAAACCACGTTTCATCAGACTGCAACTTACAAGCAGGTAACTGTTAAATATTTCTGCTGCAGTTTCTAAACTTCATAAGTCACTAGTGGAGGTCACATTACTCTGTGATCCTGTTGCACAGACTTCTATACTAACTAGATAAGTAACACCGGATATTAGTTGTAGCCAGGTTCTGCCATCTTCTTGGTTTCAAGAACTATTACATACAATATATTGCAAATATTATGCTAAATATCAATTGATGTTGTGTTGTATTTTATTATTTTTAGAATTATTGATTGTAACAAAAAGAAAGAAAAAAATATTTAATATAGTTAATTTTGTCATTATGATTTTATTTCGCTTTTAAAAATATATAGATAATTCAATTTATTCCTAATACATTTTGCGTATGGCAAACAATGTTTTGCCAACCAACAAGATGGTGGTCGTCCCCGTATGAGCTTTACTGATAACAATGTAAATAATATACCTCATCTAGTTAGTATAGAAGTCTATTTGTCTATGCCCTGTCGTGCTCCATAGGTATATTTCATACATATATGTAACGAAACATACAAGTACAGCAACATTATAACATTTCTACAAAGAACTAAACTTTACAACCATAATATTATAATATTATAATGTATTTATTAATGTTAATATTAGCCAATAATCTTAGTTGTTGAGGCTTAAAAAAAAAAAAAAAAAACACAAGTTGAATATATTCAATTATAATTAGGTATTTATGCTTTCCATTACTTATGTGCAGCAGTCGCTCATGGTGACATAGACACATATCGTTTAAAATTTACTTTTTTTTTTATAGAAATTTAAATTTCTGACCAACAATTCTGATATGATATTGACAAGTCGCATAAAACGGATTTTAATTTAACCAAGATGTGGTGTTGTGTTATTAGTGACTGGAATTCTATCTGAGAAGGGCCATACCAAATTTATTTTATCGAACTCCCATAATATAACCTATCTACCTACCTATATATACTTATAAGATTTAATTTTAATGTGACAGGAATTGTTTAGGTACGACATTTTTTATAAAAATTCTTAAGTGACACATAAAATAAATCGATACTAATTCTTTTCTTGGTATATACATTTTTTTTTTGCATAGGATCAGACTAAAGTAGGTACTTCTTGAATCTTGATAGTACACCAAAGTTGTACATTTTCTTCTCTTACGCGTATTGATTAACACATTATATATTAAAAGATAAGCTACAAGTCTAAAATAAAAAAAAATGTTAAGAAAATAAAAGTACGAGACACTTAAGCTCTTAACGACTTTTTGAGTTTATAATAATAAAGCTTCTCTAGGTTTATTTAGAGATTCTTTATAAGCTTATTATTATGGCTCCTATTCAACAAAAAAACCTAAATTTGGACTTTGTAATCTTTTATAGAAAACAGATGTAGGCTGGATAAACGATAGTACGTGAAAATTATTGGACGCCGATTTGCCGATTTTTGGTGTTTTATAAAGTATATGATATTGCAGTCTGACCTACATAAAATATATAATGCCTAATGGCTAGCTATACATATACATATTAAATATAATGATTCTAATAGTTAGTGTACAATTGGTCAGGCATTCAAAAACCATAAAAATTTTTTCAATATCTATCGTGTATTTGTCAATGCTTTTGTTGTCATCAAACCATAACATTCTAATACTTCAAAAATAATAATGTAGAGATACTCCACATCAAGGATAAGAGCCTGTATCCATTTTCGCATAGATTCAAAATATATCAAATCTATAGTATCTGTGAGTATTAAATTAATCTAAAAATACATTGGATATATTAAGCAACTAATAATTTTAAAAAACATGAGTATAAATTTAATGTTTTGAATATCCGTATATATTGATTGTAAACATAATTATGTTACTAACAATTAATTGGAATTACTTTGAGTATTTTAAATTGAATAGTATATTAAAAAATTAATGACAGGACATTAGCCGTACATGATAAATGTATTATATTAGTGGAGTAGAAGAGTCATACTAGAATCAATGAGTAAATACATACATGACACAAAATATTTTTAAAGGTATAGGCTACACAGAGTGTAACAGAAAGACATGACCAAAAAAAAAAAAAAAATTACACTAATTAAACGTATGACAAAAATTGTTAATATTATATGAATTTTTACACTGACATTTTTTCAAATGTGTATGACGTGTTTTTTTTGTCCAAATTTATTCAACACTAACTTTGCTATATTGGAAAATTCCAAAATATGTTCTCAATTTATTGTTCTAATAATTTACTCAAATATGCATGATTATGAAGTTTTGACAAAAAATTCAAAATATATATTCAAAATTAATTGAAAATGTAATAGCTTCCAAGTCAGTGACGTACGCAGGAAGGCTAAAAGGTGAACCTCCCCACACCCGTTGACTGTATTATTATTACTTTTTTTAAATGTTTATAGCGTTTCAACTGTCGTCAACTAGCAAACGAGGACGTATTTCATAAACGAGTCATACCGATTTGGCTATAGCAAACATAAACAATATTATATAGGACAGTGGGTACCGATCTGCTGAACAGTTTGTATTTAATGGATCACAAAATAATGTGTTCAATTTTAATTCAACAATATATCATTGTTTACAAAAATCGATTCTTTTCAAAGGTGGTGTGTCAGCCTAGGTTATTTTATGTAATTTTAACATCGCTTTTACAGATAGGTCGAATTCATTTTTTCAAAAACATTGCACCTGCATATCAATTTTCCTAAAATGATAAGTAATTTTTTGGTCGATGTATGAAAATGAATTACTTGTAAGGGGAGAAACATTATATATATACACATATTTTTTTTTTAGTGAAACCCGCGGAAACATAGGCCATTGGGTGTGGGGTGGTACGGTAGGGGTTATTTTGTATATTTTTCAGTAGGTTTTTAAGTGGGTAGGGTTGTAACACGTGTTTGTGTATGTGTGGCAAACTGGCAAGGATATGTTGCTAAAAATCCCGGGTGGTCACCCATCCGGGAGCTAGCAACTGCGGTCGGTATGTACGCTCAGTGCGTTTCCGCAGATGCTCGTACGACCGCGCCTCACCAAGCCACAATTATTATTATTTTGTCGAAATTAGAACTGTAAATGCTTATGAAAAATAATCATGCTTATATATCCTAAACATTTTTAAATAACTATGATAAAAACTTATAAGAAACCTTGTATTACATTTTTGAACTTTTTAAATTTTTTATCGACAAAAATTAATCAAAGATGATTCAAGCGAAAACAAGGTCAATAAATATATTTTTTTAATAATAATATTATAATTTCAACAAGTTGAACAGGTTTTACATTTTATTTTTGTTTTTCCTGATTATATGAAAGAGGTACAATTTTCAATTTTGACCTCCTAATGTTAGACCTTTCAAATATCTCACATAAACGTTTGAAATTATTAAAAAGTATAAAATTAAAATTAAATAGTGATTAATTAGGTCTACTATTTAAAAAAAAATTGTCATGCCATTGTTCTAAGCATATTATGATATATAATATAATAATATAATATTATTATTATAATATTAATATAAATTATTATAATTATAAAAATTAATTATAAAATTAATTTAATTATAATAATTATAATTTTAAAATAATTATTATAATATTAATATTATATATTATTATAATAATATAATATAATAATATAATATAATAATATATAATATATATATATAAAACATATTATGATAAATGATCAGTCACATGCTTTCTTGACTATTCAAGAAAAATATGTAAAAACTAAATGTTAATATACGCAGTCAGTTCTTATTATTGTTCATTAGATTTATGTAAAAATGTCCAAAAAAATTATCCCTAACAATTCTATATTAAAATTATAATTAGTTTTTGAAAATCAAAAGTTTATGTTTGAACGCATATTATTAGTTGAAACTTTCCGAAATAAAAAAGGCACTTAAAAAACACACTATAATCTACCCATATGTCATGGATTCGTATCATTGTAATAATGTAATATTTTCATTTTTTTTTTAAACTGGTTTCTCGTCATAAATGTGTGTTACTTCTATTTTTGATCTCACGACATGATTGTAAATACTTTTTTAGTTTTTCTATAGTAAATATAATGTATTGTTCGTTACGATTTATGAGTATTATTTACTAGCGATAAATAATAACGGACTACTGAATGTGTTGGACAGTGGACGCTAAGGAACGTTTGAATTATAGCGATTCTATTATTATACTAACCATTTTTAAGAAAGTGGTTTAAGGTTATTTGAAGAACAAAAATGTGATGAATATCAACGGTTGTATTAAACATTTACATTTTAAATAATATAATTAGACTTTGAAGTACAACATAATATATTAATATGTAGCATTTAGCTTGGCTGGTATGTTTGTACTTTGTATACCTGCACATACTAATGGTGTACAAAATAAATTAATAGACCATGAAAAATTATATAATTATTTTCAATAAAAGTAGAAATAGTTAAATAAGTTAATTAGTGTCCTATATTTTAATATAGGTATATATTCAATACTAATTATTAGTTGATAATCAAACATTTATACATTATAAAATAATAGTAGTAAACAAATTATAATAATATTATTATCAAGAACAAAGAAGATACTTTGGTCAACAGTTAAAAGGACGTCGCACATCTCACCCGTATGTGTTATATCCATTTTTACACACGCGTGACACACCAAATTTTAGTTTACCAGTTTAAATTGTGTGCTGTTAGTTTTAGTATTAGATTATTGAAGTGAATTAATCTGTTATACTTTAGGTAAAAACGTATTTTGTGTTCTTTCGTTGAATTTTTACGATACCTACTTAAATTTTTAAGTGAATTATAAGTATGAACATTATTAATATTTGAGAATTATCATGATTCATATTTTAAGCACAGATAATGTTCTTATCTAAAAGTTTTATAATAAGTTAATTCGTCAACGCGAAAGCAGTCTGATTCCCACCTGGCAACAACCAAATTACCTAGTTGATACAAGCTTAACAGAACACCTTAAAAAAGAAACACCAAATACTATTTATAATAACCTATTTAATGAACTAATACACACTTCAAATACCAGCACTCAGATCTAAAACCGCATCCAAAACCGATTTGGGCATTGGACTTGCAGTAGTACACCTCAATACAACCAAACAGTACAAACTCAATAAATTATGCAGTATTTATTCAGCTGAATACCTAGCACTATTGAAAGGAGTTCAATTAGCCCTCGATATCAATAATACTAAAATCGATATATGTTCTGACTCACTCAGTGCCTTAACAAATCTACAATCCAAAACCCTATCAGAACCATTGGCTCTTTCAATTAGCAATCTTCTTTCCAAATCAAACAAAGTAATAAGATTTATATGGACCCCAGGTCACTGCAACATAAAGGGAAATGAGAAGTCAGACGAAGCGGCTAGAAATGCAGTCAACAGTCCTGATGGTGAAATCATTCCTTTTTCCTCACTTGTAGATATAAGAAGAAACATAAACAAATACTGTATTGAATTGTGGAACTCACAGTGGCACACGACCACGGAAAATAAACTAAGAGAAATAAAACACTCTGTCGTACTCTGGCCGAAATACACTGACATAAACAGAAAAAATGAAGTGATTCTTAATCGACTCAGAATCGGTCACACGAAACTGACACACGGACATCTTATGGCAAAGACAGATCCACCCCTTTGCCCAACATGCAATACAAACTACTCCATTAAACATATCATCATCCACTGCCCAAACTTCAACGAAGCTAGAAAAGATTTCAACATCCCAGACAACCTGTACGAAGCAATTGGTCCATTTTCAAACTTTCATAGCATAATTTTATACTTTAAAAAAATAGAATTGTACAATAGCATATAATCATTTAATGTAGAAATTAATACATGTAAGCTAATAACCTATGTAGTTGATGCTTAACCAATAAAAAAAAAAAAAAAAAATAAGTTAATTCACTCTAATATCTAAACTAACAGTGCATTTTTGAAACTAGTGAACGAAAATTTGACATGTTGTATAATGGTATTGTGTGTAAGACGAAGACAGCATATAGGTATGGGTACGACATCCTCTTTACAATATTTTACTTTAGGACTTATTATTATTCATGTTATTCATGCAATTTCAGAAATGTGATACCTAATACCTAAATATATAATTGAACATATATTTTTTGATCAGGTGTATGAAATGATTACCTTTTTTAAAAGGTGTATAACTATTTTACTTAAATAATTATTTACTGTTAATGTATAATTTATAACCAATATTTTAGAGCTAAACAACACTTTATGTTTACCTTGAGTTAAAACTTAAATATGTATTTTGTAACGATTGCCAGTTGCTTGATACTTTAAAATAGAGTTTCTGAAATAGGTGGTGAATAAATTATTATACAATATAATATTGTAAGAATTTTTATTCATAAAAAGAATACATATTATTATATTTTATTGTTATTTAATATTCAGTGCAAACCTGCAATGTTTAATTAAAACCGTTATTTGTTAACAACATTATTAATTTTTTTTTTATTTGTTAAACTTCTTTGGTGTAATTAGATAAAAACAATTTTCAACTTGAAATGAAGTTCCTTTAAAAATATTTTTACAGTATTAAATTCAGTACAACTATTTGCAACTATCAATTAGTACTATAATAATACCTATGATGGTACAATAGTGCCTACACATTTTTTTAAATGTCTACATTGTAGCATATACATAGGTACAAATAAATAATTAATCATTAACGTCACAAAAACATTTTAATACCTATACGGCTATACAAATATCTTTCAAGGTATTATTGTAAGCACTTCGATCAGTTACATACGATGAGTGATGACTATTCACTCCTGATATTGATCATACACTCACCAATGCCTACACCGGGCTACATATATTATAATTGTATTTTCTACATTTTGAGAATAATCAGACATATTTGGATACGATTTTGTACTTGTGTAATGTATAGGTATAACTTAAGGATGTATTGTGTATAGACGTATTATTGCTGTTAAAAGGTATTCAATACGCCAATAAGGCAATATTAATTTTTTGAGTGAACAATGATTGTTATAAAACGTATAATTGGACGAAACGACGATACTAAAGTACAAACTACAATAATAAAAAAACGTCATTAAAATGATATCTAATAATTTTACATAAATTAACGTAAAAGTTGAATAAATGAAATTTAATAATTATTTAGTTAATTGTGTCATGAATTATTTATCTTTTAAATGTCACAATAAAAATATTAAAAATAATACAAAAAAAAAAAAAAATTATAAATTTACCTGAATTTAATTTATTCAATTAACCTAAATTGTAATTCTTTTTTTTTTTATTGATCAAAAGACATCGGCGACAACGGCCATTAGTCGTAAACGTTACATTAATTATATTTTTTTTTTTAAGTACCTAGGTATCTTAAATAAATTGTAATTCATTGTAAGTTGTAACTATACATTTTATTTCTTAATATTAGTAATAATGAACAATGGTCTGATGGTTAGAATAAAGTTGTCTTTTAAAAATGTAGAAACCGGGATTCATTAAAACATTTAATACTATAATAATTATAATAAATTACAATAATTAAGTTTGTTTACGCTTATCAGAAAAATTTTATTCTAAAAATTGTTTATTTTAACTGTATTATACATATTTTTCAAAGATTAATCTGCACATAGAAAAACCACATTCCATATATTAAATTGATTTTTTTTTTGTTATTATTATTAATTTAACCTACAGCAATAACGGTCATTTATTGGTGAAAAAATTAATTTAAATATAAATTCAGCAAACAAAAATTTTCAAATGTTCGGAATTTTAAAGAGTTTTAACAACAATTTACTTCCAACAAACATAAAAATGTTTACTATGTATTTTATTTATATATATATATAATTGCTACATCATAGAACATAACGTGAAACCTCAAATTATTTTTTAAATATTTTTAACAAAGAAAAATATTTCATGAATATAGAATATAATACATCGATATTTTAACCATGAAATGTATATTGATTATTATTAATATTACAAATTCTTAAGGAGGTTGATTTTTTTTTTATAGATATTTTAATGTGTATAAATACCAAATATTGAGTCAGTAAATAATTAGTTAAAAGTATTTAAATTTTAATAATTTATGTAAAAATATTGGAACTATATGCCCTGCAATTGTATACATTGATATCGTAATTTTAAATACTTGTAAGAAACAATTTTACTGATTCAATATTCGCAGTGTGTAAAATAATTACAATTTTTTTAGAAACTATATTCATCTAACAGATATGAAATGAAAAATATGTCTTAAATATAAGTATAAAATCATAATTAATAAGTAGTAAACATCTTTTTTAGGTTTTCACATACTACGGTGCGTAACAGTTTCATATTATTAAATGTTAAAGCGACAAATAATCAATAAAATATTATTTAATGTTTTTTTATTAAATGTATTAAATGAAACTATAAATTTGTATTATTATTAAATTATATTTCACCACAAACATATAAAAGTTTATTATTGATTAATTAAAACAGTTTTCTGTTTTAAGTTATCAAATAAAAAATAAAAACTGCAAGGTGAGATATTTTAAGTTTTTATGTGTTATCTTATAATAAATGTCATGTTGATATTTTAATATCCAAAACTACAAATCTTACAAAAAGAGATCTAAAAATAATATCTAAAAATGCACTCTGGTTTGTTAAGATTTAAACCTTCATGAAAATACTTATTTATCATGATTTTCGGGATGTTAAGATTTTTGTGAACATACTAGTTTTATTAGAATGTAAATGATAAACAATTTAAAAATTACAAATTATAATGAAACTTCGATGTAATAATTTTCAAAAATAATTTTCATCTGTACTATCTATTATTTAATACATAGATAATCTATGAAAATTTTAAATCTTTAGGTCAAGCCATTTAGGTAGGTATTCTATTAAGTTTATCTACCAACTAACTTTTTAATGTAAGCAAAAATCTTAATTTATTTTGTTGAAATAAATAAGATGCTTATTGAAAAAATCATTATCGTTTATTTCAAATACTCCAAAAATATATTGAATAGAAATAAAATGTGCTTTATATCGATAGGAGTGATGGTAAACCATCGGAACTCCATAAATACACCGATAAGACATATATTATTATAATAAGAAATTACTTCTGACTGGTCTAGTAAAATATTATTAATTATTATGTAGGTAATAAACTAAATTAGATAAAACACATTAAAACCACCCCACAAAAATAAAACTAGTGAATAACATTTTTACACTTTTTACCGTGCCATTTTAAAATTAAAATTAATTTCCACCATTACAACCAGCTAAGTTTTTACAAATATCTTACTATTAGAAAAATAAATTATTATTAGTTAATTATATTTTAAGATATCATTAGAAATAGAAACTGAAACTTTAGAAATGTTAGAACATTTTATATTTATTTTTATATTCTATAGAATAATGAAATATAATTTACTTATAATTCTTAACAACAACAAAACCTAATAAGTTTTCGTAATTTTAAAAATACTCATGTCCATTGTGATTGGTGGGAGATTGTGTTTTTCGCATTCACACCGAAATATAAATGTACAAGTGTGCAACTATTCTATTTCAATGGGTGAACATATTATAGCCACAAGATTAATGGACCAAACAGGGTCGACGTGGTGGAAACTTTAAACTGTAAATACAATCGGACCAAATCCTCGAATGACAGATTAATTTTCATAAAACACTAATTTGTAACTTAATATGCAATACTGTCAAAGGTATAACTACTATAACTTCAGTGACATTTTTATTTTATTGGTCGTATTTCAGTTTCAATTTTCTTTTTGGGCGTCTACAAAATATAGGAATTATATATTATATATTCATTTCTTTAATCGGTTTTGCCCCGTATTCCCCTATATATATATTTATTATATTGGTATTAAGTATTATATTATAAAAAAAAATCTAATTGGTAGCTGTTATTTAAAACATGAATTTTATAAAATAAAGAAATTGTTTTTTTTTTTATGTATTCATTTATTGTTTAAGAAAATTATACATATTTTATTGACAGTAAGTAATTATATATACCCTATTTAATGTTTATAGGTGTATGTATATAATATAAACCAATTACTAATAGATCCAATATGTGCTAAAAAAGTTTTGTTGAATTTATGTACTGATTGTAATGTTAAATTTAGAATAAAATAAAACATATTAGGGTGTGTGGTTAGCCTGTGGTAAGCCTGTCCAGCCTAGAAACTGATTGCAACCCTAACAATTTAACCCAATTTATGCCACTGTCTACAATGATTTCTAGAAACGTATACTTAGTTCGTCTAACAACATTAAAAATAATTAAACCTACTTCCTATGCTATAGACATTATAATATACAAATAGTAAATTGTACTTCGTATTTCGTTTTATAATTGAATAATTATGGTTATTTTTATTCAAATATTATTTTGATGTACAGAAAAAAGTATTGAAAATAATTTCTTATATTGACTAAATGAAAAAAAAAATATACTTTATATAGCATTAATATGTATTATATAATAATTATAATGATAGTAACAATATTGTACCTTTTTGTTGATATAACCACTAATGCTGCCCCTTCTGGCCTCGGACAGCCGGCGGTCGTCAAAAGACATCCAAAAAAACTAATTGGAAACCGTTTCAGACGAAAAATATGTAAAATTATTATAATTTGAATGTAAATACGTTGTATAAACTCGCAAACCAAACAAATGTGTTACTATATCAATATTATAGTACGTATACAGATTACGAACTATACGTATAAACTTATGCGTGTAAATTTAAATATTGGTGAAAAAATTAATTACATTTACAAACACCGCACCGTACTTATGATAATACGAAAATAGTTTAGCGAGGGGCGTGCGAATCGTACTGACGCAAACGGACTGCGAGTGTTTGGAAAACATTTTTTTGGCACCATTCCGGCGATGCGGACCAAAATAGACGTCACTCGGCCTTCTGAGCTTTTATACCGTCGCTGCTGCTGCTGCTTCGGTCAGATACGATACACATAATATACGACTGCAGCAACTGCGACTCTATATAGTCGACTGTTTTCCTATCAGCTGACTAATCTTTCATTATTTTACTTACGATTATGACTATCACCACACCATGTACCTACATTATAGATACTATATACGTGTGACCAAAAAAAAATGGTATATTTTAATACTATTATTCTGCTGAAATTTGTATTTAGCCGCTACGCGAAGGCGTAATGAATAAACGAGATAAAAAAGGACGAATGGAAATAATAATAATAATAATATTAAATTACAATAGGTAACACGAGAAAAAAAATTATTATTATTATTATTAATCGCTATAGGTAAAGGCACCCTGCGGATTGGATACGAGAAACCTTTTTCAATTATATTATTCCAATGCGTGCATAATAACTGTGAGTTATGATGTTCATATTTTAACGCCAAGCTCGTGTATGTACTATACTGTATTGTATATTAATATATTATTATGGTTATTAAATAATAAATAATATACTATGTATTGTAAATTACAAAAATAAAAAGTGTCCACTGTGATGATTTTTGGTATAAACGTTTTAGAATGTTATACATAGTAAATGATGCGTATATTTAAATATTTAACAATAATTATTACCATTTATAACAGCACTATAATATTATTGTAAAACATTGTTATAGAGGTAACATACCGTTTAACATTAAATTATTTTTATTACAATAGACTATAATAGGTATAATAAAATTGCAACGAAAAAAAGTATAGCGTTATATAGTTATATTATTACATGGGTACATATAATAATAAGTTCTTATTTTGCTAAAATGCTTTTTTAATACACGCGCATGCATTTAATGGTAGTCCAAGCAGTAGTAAAACTACGCAGTTTACCAGTTATAAAATCGTCACGAATTTAATCAACCATTGTAACAATAAAACAAAACCATAAAGCTTGGTAAATATGTAAAACTTTGTTTCTTTTGAATAATCGTTTCAAAAAAAAAAAAAAAAAATGAAAGAGGTATAGGTACCCATTATTTTTTAAATAATAGATACCTAATTATTAAATATATTGATGTAGATAGCCATAGGCTAGGAACGTTTTATAATTATTTAAGTTAAAAAAAAAAAAAAAAAAAAATTAAATATATTGAAAATTGAAATAGCTTTTTATTTTATATATATTTTAAAAATTTAAATACGTCATAATGGATTTGGATTATATGTCCTAAAATCTTAAACAAGTATAATATATAGAAACGTAGTATTATACCTGCAATCAGGGACGCAATAAAGCCGGTGATGATTGGGCTCATTAATCCCCCCCCCCCCCCGAAATATTCTCCTTTTGCTGCATGTTATTATATTTTATGTATTTATTATATTGGAACCATACCTAACCTATAATTATAATAGGTCAATGGTCAATGGTACCATCACGTAAAACACCCCTCCAAATTATTTTCAAGCTACTCTACTGATACAAGCAATATAAAATGTAAATTTTGCGTTGTGTGAGGATTATATCTACTGGTGATAGTATGATGCTATAATAATAATATAAAATTTTACATTTGATATTATATTTGTTATTGTAAAACGTCTAATGCAGACGCCGGTACGCCACACACGCAAAACATCTAAAGCGCCTTTAAAATACAAAATAATTTTTCTTAAACACATCTGAATACATATTTTGTTTTTGATTATGCCATGTTTATTTCCCTTAACAAACCATCCTTTCAATTTCCATGCATATTTTCTATATAAAATAATTTCGATGTTCCATACCCTTATGCAGACATCCCGCGACGGATAGCTTTAATTGTAGGTAGTCTACATATTATGCAAAATATCAAAATACATTTTTTTTCCTCTAAAGGTATCTTGAAACTTAATATACTGTGTTTCATCGTTTATTATACTAAATCTCACATTGTTTGTCGAGTGAGGTACATTTTTAAGAAACTCCATCTACTTAAAACTTTATCGAGCATAAAAAATATATATTCAATTAGGATTATGCTGGAAGTCGTTTTTTGCTTTTTTTCATAACGGCTGAACGTCATGTAAATTAATTTATAGAAGATTATGGTCCTGCAGATTGAATTTGAGGATCAAATTGTAAGTACTGTATGTATTATGTATAGTATCTAGGATGAATAATTATCTTCCAAAATAAGTGAATTTAGTTAGAAGAATATTGCTTGTGCCAAGCGTTGCAACTAAAAATTGTGTAAACTTGTCGTAATATTATTGTACCAAAAACTTTCATAATATGTATTTTAAATTAATTTAATATACAATATGTAAATTATGTTTTCTAAGATAAAAATCATACCTGTGTACCATTATTTGTTTGATCAAATGGAACCAATTAGAATTAGGTAACTCAATCATGAATAGGCAGGCACATTAAAGTCATTATCTATTGGTGAAAGTTGATCATATTGAGACAGTTAATACATTAGATATGAGCTATTGTTGTCATTTATTGGTGTTCGACTAGGCATTCTTGGAAAGTTTCTTTAACTTAACATAAACCCAGGGGCAGCTTAAGAGGCATAATTGAAGCTGGCTTTATGATCATCATTAACATTTTATGGAAACCTAGAGAACGCTCAACTAATTCTGAATTTTTAGATTGGTCTAAACTAATAGGTCCCTACGCCACCGCCTTTTCAACCTTTTTTGTGGGTTGCCGGGTATATTTATAGACGCAAGTTCTTTGATTAAAGGATTTTTGTGGTTTTGTAGGTTGAAATTAAAACGTCTGTAGAAGGTCTTAGCTACATCGTTGACAGGAGAGATGGTTAGGTCGTTATGTAATGTATGATTTGATACGTAGAAGGGTGCTTTGGTTATAGCGCGGAGGACTTTGGCCTGGAAACGCTGAATACGGTTGACATTTGTAGGTTTTGCGGAGCCCCATAATTGGATTCCGTACGTCCAAATTGGTTTTAAGTAGAGTTTATATATTAATAATTTAGTGGATAATTTTATATGATAGATGATCATATAATTGATTTTATATGATATTTATAAGAAGAGAACGGAGAAGACGAAAACGATCGTTTAGGGTTAAGAGCTTGTTACGTAAATGTGGAGCCCAGGTGAGACTTTGATCGATGGTGATGCCTAGGTAGCGAATGCATTGTGCGACAAGTTGAATTTGTTCATTAAAGATGATAGGTGGACATTTTTCTTCCTATGAGTGAAGGTGCAATGTATGGATTTAGATTCATTAATTTTTACTCTCCATTCCTTATACCATTGTTCGAGGAAGGAGAGATGTTCTTGAATGTTGAGGGAGGCAGTGATTGGGTCGATATTGTTGGTTATTATTGCCTTATCATCGGCAAAATCACCAACAAGGGAAGTGGGTATTGTTGGTTGGTCGGATATGAAAATGTTGAATAAAGGAGGAGCAATGACTGCACCTTGAGGGACTCCTGCGTTGATTGGTTTCGGTGGTGATGTGGATGATCCGTAACGTACCGAGAAGAAGCGATCTTCTAAGTAGGATTTCAGAATTAGGTAGTAGCTAGCTGGTAGGATAGACTGGAGGTTTTTTTGGTTTCAGGATAAGTATAACAGAGGAAATACTTCCATAGTAATGGGAAGTAGGATAATCTGAGCATCGAATTATATATGTGGTCAAAAGTATGATAACTTTTTTGGGGAGCTGGTTAAGTACTTCTGCTGTTATTAGGTCGTATCCGGAAGACTTTTTTCGAGGAAATTTCGAAATTGTATATTTTACCTCAGCTGGAGAGAAGTGTTTAGGAGGAAGGGACATTTGTAACGGTATGTCAAGAAATTGCTTCATTCATTTTTTCCGGTAGAAGGATGGTATTGTGTGGTTGGAATGTGTCAGCTAGGTGGTTTGCGAATATATTAGCTTTGTCCATGTCAGAGTGTACCCAATTGCCACTGGCGTCGCGTAGGATAGCTGGAGGGTTATGCAAGTGAAGTAGTTGTTTCGTTGCCTTCCAGAGAGAACCGTCTTTTGTCGTAAGTGATTTTAAGTGTTTAGTGTAAGATTCATTTCGATCATTTGCTAGGATGTGTTTGAGATTTTGTGCGAGTGCATTATAGTGGCATTTATCAGCCGGGTAGTTCTTTGCCATAAACAGCGAGTGCAACGTTTTTGTACTATAAGGGTACGTAAATATAAAGGAAGAATTGCGGTGGGTGTGTGTGGTTTCGATGGTAGAGCTGATTCCCATGCTGAGGTTTGTATATTGGATGTTAAGAGATTCACCGCGTCATCAATGTCAGCTGTGGTTTTCAGCCGGACTTTTAGACTAGTTTTTTGTAGGATTGATTTTTGAAAATTTTCCCAGTTGATTTGAGAATGTAACGGTGGTGCTTTGTATTGGTTGGGCAAAGGCTGGCAGTCTATTGTGAGTAGAATGGGGGAATGATCTGAGCATGAAGCGTGGAGATTTATAATTGAGGAGTGGAGCGTGCTAGAGATTTTTGTTATAAATATATCTAAAATATCCGGTCTCTTTCTAGGAGACGTTGGTCAATAGGTGGGGTTGGGAGGTGAGATGACTCGTAGGGTATTGTGAGTGATATTTTGTAAGAGTGAGTTTCCTCTCGGATTTGTGGTGCGGCATCCCCATTGAATATGTTTGACATTTATATCGCCACCAACTATGAAGTTATGACAAAGTGTATGAAAATAAAGATCGAATTGATTTGAATGTATGGCGTGTTTGGGAGGACAGTATATAGCTGCTATTAAGATAGGAATACTATTTATTGATATGGATACCGCGCAAGACTGGATGTAGTCTGTTTGAAAATTAGTAAGTTGGTGCGATGCAAGTGATGATCTAACATAAATAGCAGCACCTGCATGTGCAGTTCCATCTGGGTGGTTAGTTTGATATGAGCGGTAACTTGGTAGGTTGAGTGAATAGTTGTTTGTAAAGTGCGTTTCAGATATTAATGCAATATCAATTCTTTTTTCTTGTAAAGTGATTAAGAATTCGTCTTTGTAATTTTTTAGGCCATTTGCGTTCCATGAGAGGATCGTGAGAGAGTTGTTGGTAAATGAGTTATATGTTGTGTTTGACATTTAAAAGATTGGTCATGACTGTTGTGAGGAGAGAGATAAGTGGGTTTATTATGCATTTGAAGTCTTCTAAAAATTTAGTTAGTACATTGTTATCAATGCTAGATGTTTGTTGGGTGTCCGGGAAGTTTGGCGGTGGTGTGTTACCTGTATTAGTAGCTGCCACTTCTGCGTATGAGTGATGTTGAGTTCTTGGAGTTTGTGTCGATGGATGTGGTGTTGGCTGGTTGATGGACTGCGAATGGTGATTGGTTGGTGGTGGTTGTTGCTGCTGATTGTTATTTCTTGAGTTGTAAGGTTGGCGGCGACGATGTTGAAGCTCTTTGTATACAATACAACCTTTGTAGCTTGCAGGGTGTTCGCCGATGCAGAGCGCGCATTTTGCCGGCAATTCAGGTGATTTTGTGCAGTTTGTGGTAGGATGAGTTCCACCACATTTAACACAGCGAGGAGAATTAGAACAGTAGCTCCTTGTGTGGCCGTAGGTCTGACAGTTTAGGCATTGGGGAATTTCGCGGCGCTTATTATAAGGTTCTTCTACTTTGATTTTTGTATTTAGTAGGGAAGTAATATTAAATATTTCCTTACTTATAGTTTCGGGAGCAAGATCAACGAAAAATAATGGTAGAGCTTTTTTGGTTTTTTGTTGTTTTATATTAGTCACTTGCTTTACGGTAAAGCCGATCTCTTCTAGAGCAGAAGTGATTTTAGTGGGTTCGGTTGTATGATGAATATTTTTTATAACTGCTCTGAGTGATTTATCTGATTGAGGTTGAAAGGTATGATATTCTGCTTTTTCGTCTTTTAGAAAGTGTATAAGTGTTCTGTAGTTATCAGGAGTGTCTGCAGTGGCATGTCGAGGTAAAAGTTACATGTGGGCGAAGTAGACTTAAAGAGGCCCTTTTAAAAAATTTTTTAACTTCTGTCATATTTCTCTATGGTTAATTATAAAACCCTATAGAACGCGAGGCCCTTTGAGGTGTGAGGCCGTGGGCAATGGCCCACACCGCCCACGCCTAGCGCCGCCACTGAGTGTCTGGTTGTATTTTTATATGCGTGGTAGTGAATTGATTTGCAAGTGAAGCTATCCTGACCAATTAGATCGCCAATTGCATTTCTAAGATTAGAAAAGTTAAGTATTCCTTTTACATATATTGGTGGTGGTTGGTCTTTTTTGTTTGTTTGTGTGATTGCGGGTTCGTTTTGATTATTAGTGTCATCGTTATCAATTGTATTGGGTTCGTTTTCAGATAATACGGAGAATCGGTTTGGCGAGGAAAAAAATTTTGATTTTTTCTCTTGGATATTGATCGGGCTATTTGGTGAACAGGGGAGACTACGTTTCGAAGGTTTTTGTTGTTGCTGCCATTCGGGGCTTGATAATGGAAGAGCGTTGTTAATCACTTGATTATTAACTATTTTAATTGGTTGTACCGTTTTAGCTTGTTTACTTTTAGGCGGATTTGATTGCATGGTGCGGTTATCTGGTTTGCAGTCCAAAGGTCACCGCGTTAACGGTGCCTGGAGTATAATTTTTCTCTCTTGTTATTTGTAATGAATGAATGAATGAATTAAATATATTACTTCTTTTGATGTAGCGATGATTGAAGGTGCTAAAGTGGTTTGATAGTATGAGTCGAAAGTTTGCTGCGACTTTATATTGAATTTGAAAAAAAATTAGATCGTAAACCGATAAGATTAACGAATAATGTATAAACATAGCTCGGGAACAATGAACTGCACATATGCGCTGTACGGTTGCTCGAGCTGAACTGAATTTAGAATTTAGAATTTGTTATTAGGATATGGTATGGATGATCAGAAGATATGTGATACGTGTGTTAGTTAAGGAGTGGAAGTGATGAGGAGTGGAAATTAATTTATTAGGGATGTTAGAGCAGCTAGGAGGGGGTTTAGGATTGATTTTAGCTCGTTAAGGAAACTTGTGACGATTTGGAGAAGTTGATCGGATGGTAGTGTATTTGCTGTGGCTTCAGAATATGAGGGTTTTTCTCTCGGGTTTAAGCGTAGCGTATCATGCCCACTTCTGTGGGGTGCAGGTGGTACAGCTTGAGTTTGAGTGTGTTGATTATCTATTTTTGTTGTTTTAGTTTTGGATTTGATGCGGCTTAATATTTTTTTGAAAGTTTAACAACCTTTATAATTGGAAGTGTGGTTTCCATCACAGTTAGCACATTTTGCTGGTTCCTCCAGTTGTTTTGTGCAATTATCGGTGTAGTGTTCAGCTCCAAATTTCACGCATCACGGTTTTCGGTGGCAGTAGTTGCGTGTATGTCCATACTTTTGGCAGTGATGACATTGGGGAGGACCAAGTTGTCTCTTTGTGTATTCGAATTTTATTATTTAGTTTAATAATTTGGTGATTTTGAATATTTCATGGTTATGGGTGTTACGGGCTAGGCTGATGTTAAATAGTGGAAGTGGCAATTTGTTCATACTGTGTGTTATATTTGTAATGCTGATTACTTTATGCCTGAGGTCGTTTAGACAGTTTATGTTATCTGTGGTTGGAGTTGATTGGTGGAGGTGGCGTAGTACCACACGGAATGGTTGAGAGGAACGGGGGAGATAAGAATGATATTCCTGGTCGGTTTCTATTAGGTTTAGGTATGACTTTGCCATGAAATTGACCCATGTATTTGACCGTATGATAATATTAGATTTAATTGCTTTACATGTGAACCCCTCAGGGCACACCACGGAGTTAGATCTTTATGTATTGTGCTAAAATCGGTTATATTTGTTAGGACGATATTCGGAAGTTTAACATTACTTTGTTTTGTTGAGGTTTCGTTAGGTTGTGTGACGAGTAAGCTTCTTTTGTGACGAAGAAGTTATCCTGATCATCCATTTCATCCGTTGCCAAGGCTTGGAATCGGTTTGGCGAGACAAAAAATTTACTTTTTGTGAGTTGGTTGAAGTTGACGATAGAGCTCTCTTTGACGAATTTTCTACCGTTTTCTTTTTTTTAATTTTGTTCTTGTTTATAATGGCAATTGGTGAGACAATTTTCGCCATTAGAACTAAAGTGTTCGAAATAAATATTGATCAGTGATCTACATTTTACAGTCTCATACAGTTCTAAAGTTTGATAAAGACTTAATTATAGTATTGCGATCGTATTAATTCATACGTATATTCAAAATATATTTTCATTATAATATTTCACTAGTACATATTATAATATCATCAGTTTTTCTATCATGTATAATATTCGTGTAAAAACGTCGTCCGGTCCGATCGTGTTGTCCGATGATCTTGTAGATAAAACAGATGACCCGGCGGACAAAGCCTCATTGGTAGGTCATGGTGATCTCGGAGATCATCAAAAATCTTAATTCGAAGCCCTGCAACATTGCCGTGCACACTACAAATTCTGAGATCGATAAACAGAATTCATCGTAGCCCGTGGGCTGAAAAGTGAATCTCACAAATAGATATTCAAATCAGTGGCTCAGCGGAAACCAGCATGCAGCAACCGAGCTGCACCGATTATGTAGAACCGCCGGAAACTCCTAACCCGATTGTTGCCACTTGGGCTTGCTACGATTAGATGTCGACGCCTGATATGATTGACATAGGCAACCAAATGTGCGACTTCTGAAACTGACGAGGTCGGCAACACAAGACACAATGACGATAACGATGACGACTATAGGAAGGGACTAAAATAAACTTACAACTACGGGACCAAGGAAGTTGAAGTTATACACGGGAATGAGGAAGATGAGTTTAGTTATAATGGGGGGAATGTCTCGGTGGTCGGAATCGGTTTGGTGCAATGACCACCGAGCTCACACAAATCAGGCAAATACTTAATATTTAAACTTAAATTTACGATGATGATGAGCGATGTGGAAGATGACTTCACAAGACTAACGACGACAAACGGACTCGAGGACCTTAGCGGCCTCTCACACATCACGGCGGGTGCTGGCGGTCTTACGCAAATAACATGGATGATGACAGCAGCAAGGACGACTGAAGGCAGATGGACTTGAAGACCTTGGCGGCCTCTCACACACCACGGTGGGTGCTGGCGGTCTTACGCAATCAATGTGGCACCAATCCCAATCTTAGGCGATCTCAATCTCGTCCAACGTCGTCTCAATAACGAGTTGGTGTAGCCCAATACGCGGTAGTACTACACACACATCAGTAAACTAAACTTACGTGAATAGTGGCCGTGGTGGTGCTTATTAGAACAATAATAACAATAACTTGTCGCAGTGACTCGGCCGGTACAAATTGTGTAGGTGTCGCAATGACGGAACAGGTATAATGTGGTATAAATCGTATTTATTGATGTGTTGCCGCAGTGGCAGTAAAATTAAACAAGATAATTTCGTGTTGCTTCAATAGCTGAACAATTAACAACGAATATATTAAAAAACAAAACGATACTTATTGACCATTGCTAATACGTATTATACAATGAACATATTTTAAAAATTAACGATAACAAAAAGGGCGTTGGCCGCATAATCACAACAAACATTTAACAGATGACATTAAAACGAAAACAATATTACGACAACGATAACACTCATAGGCGGCACTTGGTAGAAACCTATTATGTAGGTGCAAACGTTTATGGTAATAACATTCACAAATCCATAGGAAAGTTGCCCCCCAGTACCCCCTAATATATAACTATTGCTACAACATATGTAGTTAGAAAAAAATTTCTTTATTAATAACTATTATTAATTGGGTCTCTGTATTTTAAATATTTACATGAATATGTAAAAATATTATTAAAAAACAACTTTTTATTTCGACATAAACAATATGATCTATTTTGAACCATATCGTTATTTAGTGACGAATTAGCTTCCTGCATTATTTAATTATTATCATATTATTATTATTATTATTATTATTTTAACATTTAATCACGGACTAAGATTTTAGTACGTACAATTAATTGAGTAAGCAGATATAAAATATTAAAATGATCCATGATCATTTTTTATTATCAAAATTACATTATATCAGTATAATTGTTAACAATAAAATAATTAAAATATTTTTTACTGTTGTGATTGTCTGTGTGTGGATGCAAATTACTGCAAAATGATACTTTTGCCACCCCAGAAAAATTGTCGTGGGTGCAACTGCACCCTCATGCCCCCCCCCTAGATGCCACATATGATAACACTAATGATAAAATAATTTCCATAAATACCTAACGAGTGTAATGGTTGGGGACGAGGAAGAGGGAACAGATACAGACAAGTTGCCGCCGTGTTGTTATGCATATCGCATAGTAATGATAACAATGCGCCGCGACAACACCGACAATATAATTAGATTCCGAGTGTGAAGTAATAGGCCCGAAGACATCACAGTGGCTAAGACTGAGAACGTTTCATCGTGGAAAAAAACGAAGCGTTTCGTCCGGCGCTTATTTTGTTGCGGCGGACCAACGATTGAGCGTTCTAGTTCCGGTGGCCTCGGCGTGCAGGCTGCAGAACCCGTAGTTAGTGAAGTCGATACCGGTTCTTGTGTGGATGACGGCAAACCGATATTAATGGCTATCCCACAGTCCACTAACGACGAGGTGATGATCAAGCGAACGGACGTGCACGTCGAACAAATCGTTGCAGGCCTGGCTGCCCCGGAGACACTGATGAATTCTAAATTGGACAAGATACACGAGAATTTTTTGAATTTTTTTTATCTATATAAATTGAATTCATGGGATATACACACATTGACGCTTTACGCGGAAGCGATCATCACCAAACCAACAACAGCATAATATTGTAGTTATCTTAATTACCAGTCTAAACAGCGCTACACCAACACCACCACCGCCACCACCCACCAACAAGTGGCCGAACTGTTGGAATGCGACCAGCAACCGATCAGCAGGGCAACCAGCTGCACGGACGCGGCAACCCACACAACAATGCAGGCAGAACTATAGTGTAGCAGATGACGCCAGCGGAGCTACAGTCGGACCCAGCGCTGTGGGCCGCTTACAAACGGGGTCGGGAAAACCGGATGGCCTTCAAAACAGCAATAAGTGGCTACCCGACAACGTCCTTGCGGAATAACAGGTCTCGTATAGTCTCAAACACGTGAAACGACAGGCCGAAACACCGAGAATATCGACGAAACGGCCGTCAGCGCGCGCATCTGAGCGACCACCACTCCGTCCGTTGATGAAAACTCTGCAAATTACAGCGACCATCATGCCGCCAATGATGGCAGTCAATCCGCTGGTCAACACGGTGACAGCAAGGACACCCACCGCCCCAACTCCAGCTGCACCGGTTTTCCAGAACGCCCGTCAACGCCGGAACCAACGGCTGAAATACAGAGAAAAAGTTAGGTCGCAAAATCCACAACAATACCTAAATTGGGGGCAAATACCCAATGGCCAATACTGTTTAAAAAGAAATAAAATTAACTTTGATATATATACTGGAAAAGTAATTAAAAAAAAAAAAAATGATTCAATAAATCTCAACATTATTCAACAAAATATTTTTAGTTATTACCTACTTATTAAAACTAATTGACAACTAAATAGTAAGTATAACAAAACAAATGGATTTCTTATTTTATGTTATAAATTAATACATAAATATTAAGTACTATAGATAAAATATTTTATCATCAATTTTATTACTGACCAGATAAGCTTTCTAATATAAAAATAACAAAATTATGTACACATAGCTTAAAAAATAAAGACTGTTAAGTTTCGTATCTAAGTTCAATAACGCTTTATTTCTGACTAGCATATTATAAATTTATGACATCTTCATAAAATGGTTAGATTTTTTTGAGTTGTTGTATTAATAACTTTTCAATTGATATTGTTGATAAAGAACTTAACCGTTGTTGGCAAATAGTGTTTAGCGTATTGTCTTTTAAGACAAGAAAAACTTCTTTCTACTGAAATGCTAATTGATGAAATAGTTAAAATTAATGCAAATAATTTATAGACTTCTGGCATAACTTCTTTTAACCCATTATCTCAAAGATTTTATTCAGGTCATAAACATATTGAAGATTGTGATACTTAACTAAACATTTTAATTTATCAATATCACTAAATATTGTATTTATTTACATTATGATACTATCTATTATTTCATAAAATAACATTTTATAACTTAATTCATTTTTAGAATTTTGTCTTGTTTCTGTGGTATGTTTTGTTAATTTAACTGCTGTATTAAAATAGTTTAAAAAATGTTCATCATTCCTTTTTTGTTCTATGAGATCACTTGTTGTTTTTATTTGTCTAAGACAATATTCTATGCCAAAAGATTTAGTTTGTAAAGTATTGAATAAGTCGTTAGGTAGTGATTAAATGATTAAAAATATATCATTGAAAATGTGTGCTATAAAAGCAATCTCAAAAGACTTTACATTTTTTGAATTTCCTATAGCACCACAAATAGATTCTGCAGATGATTTTAGATCAATACTAATAGTGTCAAAAACGGTTATAAAGTTAAACCACTCATTTACTAACAAATTCAAAATTTTGAGAGCGAAGACCATCTTGTTTGGATAAATTGTGGAATGCGTTTTCCTACGATAGAATCAAAAACGTTAGTGCGTGAGGTAGAATTATAATAATAGGCTGACATGCCAGTTAAATTTGCAAAAAATATGCGACATTTTGAATTCATATTACAGCCATTTTGCAATACCAAGTTTAACCTATGCGCTAAACAGTGAGTAAATATTGCATTGGGAGCAACATTTTTTACTCTCGCTAGTAATCCTGTCAAATAATGTCCTGCCATATTACACTTGCTCCATCGTAGCATTGGCCAACTAACTTTTTCTCAATGTCAAACTCATTTAAAACAGAACTTATCAAGTTATCCCCTGGGTATTGAAGGAACGTCATAATTATTTTTTTTGGTAATTTTGTTTTTAACATTATAGGAATACCATTTTTTTTTTTTTTTTTTAAATATGGGCTTGAGAGAAGATGCCGTGGGATCCACCCCTGCACAAACCGCATATTAATTTAATATATTACATTGTTTTTCTTTAACTGTGTTGTATAGTTTAATTAAAATTTATTGTTTGGCTTTACTGTGTTATTATTGGGCTAAATGCTCGTTAAATAATTTAAAAAATATTTTAATATAATATTACCACAGCAACTTGAACTCACAATTGAAAATATAATAGGCATCTGAGTCTTGATAGTTTTTTTTTTTTTTAAATGAGTCAATGTAATTTTAATTATTTATGTAGTCATTTTATGTAAGATACACCTTATTAGTAATTACTTAAGTACCAATATGAATTATGAAATTTGTAAACATATAATAACTGTGTGATTTACAATTAAAATATACGATAATAGCTTAATGAAACAACGCATTTTATATGCGTTATTTTATACTATTAAAAATAGTAAAAATTATTGTTGTTTTAAAATGTATTATAACTTTTAATTTACGATACAATAATTATTTTTGTATTTATATTTTTATTCTTAAGAGGATATCAGTGCAATATTTGTTTTCTCTCTCAGACCAACACGTGACACAGATTAAACGTTACATCTAAAATAGTTTTTTACGATTTTTGTGCAATCTTAGAGTTAAGTTAACTACCTAATATAACTAGAGTTAGTTTATTATGATATTATACATTTTTTCTTTCCATGGAATTATTTTTTCCGTCGTAAAAGGATGTAAGTCAAATAAAAACAGGAAGGTAAAAAATGCGATTTCCCATAACACTCAAAAATAAATATATTAAAAAAACAGAAATATTAAATAATTGGAATGCAGAATAAAAAATAGAAATATGAGAACCAACCTATATATTCTTTGAATAAAAATAAATTAAGCAGGCACTTACTTGAAAATAGAAACATGAGTCAGTTTTTCAATTGGGATAGAGATCAAATTATTGAACAGCTTAGAAAAAAATTATTTCTTTCCATGAAAAATTTACTCGTTAGGTACCTACCTATAATATGAGCGGATATTAAAATTACTTGTAATTGTACAATTATATATAAGTATATGTACCTATATTGCATTTTTTTTTTAACACCAACATATAATTTATTAAAATTCAAGTCCGTTTGTCGTTTACGTAAAATGTAAAGTAATAATCTGTAGGTAGGTAGGTACTTAAATTTAATTTATAGTTAAACTTGCTTCGTAAGTGCCTATGCTCAACTAGACCAATAATTTTGGTGGTGCACAAATAGTGAAGAGCTTACTGACCAGTGGGGGCAAAGCCCCCACACTCCCACACAATTCATCCCATTAGTTTTCATATTACGCTTATATATATATAAAAAAAAAATAACACCTAATGTTAAATAAATATAATATACATATTTTGCTAAACGTAATATTGACTCCCGCTGCTACCAAATGATGTGTACCGGCGCGTTGTTATCCTTAGTGATGAGAGAGAGTAAGGACGTGTTTTGAAAGAATTTACGTAAAGATGTTTATTAAATGAATAAAAGATATGTTTATTACTACGAAAACTATAATTAACTGTAATCTATTGCTTATTATACTCTTGACTTATTACTTAGATTATCTGTATATTTATGGTCCTTATACTGAGTGCGTCTAACCCAACGACTGCCTGGGCGGCCGTGACCAAGGGGTCTCTCTGCGAAACGGCCAGGGTAGGAATTGCTGGATCAACAGATTCCAGCTCGAACGTCCGTTTTCGTAGTCACGCACCTTCGCCGCCAGTATACATATCATATTACTCTAATATAGCTACATACTATATATACTTAAATATAACAATAGTGATGTAATCTTACAGAACGCAATGATCACATTCGATGAAAAAACGATTCTGAACGGCGAAAGAACATTTCTTATTTATTTGATATTTAAATATTATTTGTTACTAAGGTGATGAACAAAGCGTTTTTTACAAAGCAAACCCTAATAACCTTCCCGTTCTTTCTTAATTTTTCGGTGGTTTTATACCGTGGCGTTAAATAACTATTGAGAAAATAGAAAAATTACCTTCCTAAAGTACCACCTGGATCCAATTTGCTAAAAAAAAAGATACTATATAATATGTGGAAATCGAAGCACTCCTTCTGGTAGACATTTTGTTAACAGAATAAAAAAAAACATCTTTGTAATACCAAAATTAAGTCAAATTATTGAAAAGTCTTAGAGATATATAAACAAATGAGTTATAGGTTTGGTTTTGATAAAAAAGTTAGACCCACTATTTAAAGCCTTAAGGGGGTATTTATTGAGGTATATATTTTCATATGACGTTGGGCCAGTTACTCCCCCTGGAACACATTGTATTTATTTGTATATTAGGTATACAATATGTCTATATGACTATATAGTATATTATCTAATATAGGTAGGCACATACCACGGATAGTAGACATATGTCTACTATCCGTGGGTACATACTACATAACATAATAGGTAACTAGGTACCTTTTTTTCTCAAAACAGGTACCTACCTACCTACATTATGGTACAACATATTAAAGAAAAAGGCTTATATATTTTTTGGGAGTGCACATTTTAAACTTGGGGGTGCACAAGTCCCCTGTGCACTCCCCTAGTTGCGGCAATGCCTATGCTAATAAATAATAGTCATTATAATCTTGATCTCACATTAGGATCATGAATGACTGCCATATAGAATTATAGCCTATAGGATTCATAACAATTCGATATAACTACTCTTTAACACGGTGATAAATATTGCGATAATTTGTAAGACCAACGTGTTACGTAGTCATCCATAATCCGTAAAGTTAACTAGTTTATACTAAAAAATTGTTTGATTTAAAATATTTATTTATTGGAAATACATTTTTATGAATTTGGCAATCATGATATATTATAATGGAAGGAGATGTATTTTATACTTTTATAGTCTCAACACTCTCAACCTCTTGGCTCTACAAGAAATGTTTTGAATATTATTTTTTATTCACATATTTTCACTATAGAGTTGTTTTGTAAATTGTATGGCATCAGTAAGCCATGTACGTGTGATGTATCAAGCTTTTGACACTTTCTTGGTATCACTGCGCACCAAATATATAAATAGGAGGGAAACACTCTTACTTTATCTTGTACCTACCTACATAGGTGTTTTGAATAAAGGAAAGATACGTTTTTAAGAGCCTTTACTGAATCTGTACGTAGGTACTTATAGGCGTGCGTAGACTATAATCACAGATTTAGCATAGGTAGGTACAGCGAATAAAGCAGCCCGAACACATTTTAAACAGTCATATTGATTTTTTTATCATTTATTATTACCTACCTAATCAATGATAAATGATTAATGTTACAATAATAAGCGTTAAAATATATTACGAATAGGCTCAAAATATGATTTATTTATTCTAATATTTATGTTTTTCAAATGATTATTTTAATTTTTAAATACAAATATTAATCTATATTAAAATATTAGATGAATGATTATTATAGGTAATATTTTGTATCATAGAACAATATGTCCTTTGGTTGTACAAAGGACGCAGGCATGGGTACCCACAGGGAGGTTTCCCCCATAATGTAGTTAATTTAAATTGTTTTATCACTTGTTAAAAAAAAAGCGGGGAAGTGGATGTCGAACTGTCGAAGTACAGTAGGTTACAAGACGTGGCGTAGGTATAGGTACTGTAATAATTGTGGTGTAATGGATGGTATTTAATTTTAATTCAATGATATAATATCATTTTACACGAAAAACGATTCTAAGCGGAGACGGTTTGTCATCAAGGAAATTTATACCTACTATTATATTAATTATATTGTTATAATTTCAAAAAAAAAAAATTAGATACCAATAAAATAAATTCCAAATTAATCAAATAAGATTCATTATCTACCAGAGTACCAGACTCACTCAATCATTCATAGGTAGTATATACAATTTATTATAAAGTATAATGTGTATTCTAGAAATTATTCGAGAACCCACGAATAATATTTTTAAATTACCTACAACAATATAACTGAAATTGCTATTCTTAGTTATTTATTATGTATTATGTATCCAAATTTGAACTTAAAATTACTATAAAAAAAATTGTGTTTGTATAGTTTTTAGATTTTTTCTGTAGCAGAATTAACTACTTATGTGAAGCCTTATTTTAAATGTTCAATCCTTAGCTATAAAAGCTAAACATTTTATAAATTTTTAATAACTACATAATTTATAAATTTTCAAATTCAACTGCTATTACACAGGGTTTGAAAGATCTATTTGAATAATGCTATGACTTTTTTCAATTCAATATTTTTAAGTTTTTTTTTATTGTAATAATTTCTAGAGCTCTACGCGCTATAATTTTTATGTTATATATATATTTTTTTTACAACTAAAATTAAATAATTACAATTTTTTTCTTATAATCCATGAAAGTTATTTTATAAAATAAGTATTTAAAAACAGTTTTGGCGTTTAAAGCTTTTAATTTGGTTATGTCATTGATTTTTAAACAATTTTCAAAGTTTGTTGAAATTCAAATTTATTTCTAGCTAATCAGTATTTTGTTATCATAAAAAATATTTAAAATATAGGAAAATCAATAATAAATACATATATTTTATGATTATTTAACATGGCCACATGATGCATACCATCACCATTAGTCAAATAGACCAGCTACACCCTGTAAAATTTATGGGGAACGTTGTATTAAGCTTTCAAGCTTTTTGAGATTTTGATAAAATTAATAAAATGTTATAGATATTTATTAATAGAATAAAAACTAGAAAAAGTCAAATGTCTATAAATAACTAAAATATCTTGAACATTTGTATCAAGTATAGGAATTGATGAAATATTGAAATAAACATATTATGATGTAAATTTAAAGTCTCTACATTTGTTCGTTTTTGAATTACAATAAAATAAAAATATCTAGGGTTGCCAGATTTTAATAACGTCAAACCGGGACATCATATTGAATGACCTTTTTTTTTCGTATAATTTGTTTATTATTTATGTTCAATTGTAATAGTTGAGTTATCATAATTTAATACTAGAAGCTAATAAAAATAAAAAATAAAAATAGTAAAAACCTTCTTTTGTATAATTATATGGAAATTAATAATATCCCATATTTTAATTGAAAAATGTATTAACCAATACAATTTTTTACATAAACTACATTTACTGCATTTACATTTATTAATTGTTAGTAATAACCTAATGTTCATACTTTTCGGTTGAATGAATTGTTTTCAATACAGCTGTATTACTTTTAATTTTTAAATAAAATTCTTTGCAAGTTAAACCCAAATTCTATGTACAATATTATTTTATGTTTTATTATTAAACAAAATAATACTAAAGTTATTTTCTCTTGTCTTCCATGAACCGGGACAAAATTAATGACCGTCCGGGACACCAGGACATGCTGTTAAAACCGAGACTGTCCTGGTCAAACCAGGGCGAATGGCAAGCCTACAAATATCGATACAAGAAAAATTGAGTGAATATCCAATGATATAAAAATTTGAAATTCAGTTGTTCATAAAAATTTATTTTAACATTCCAGTAGATGATTTTTATTTGATAAAAATATACAAACTTATGGAGAATCTTGTATTGGAATTTTAAATCTTAGATTTAAATAGATACATTTTTGTGAAATTCTAATTAAAATAAATTGCAAATTTTCTTTATTTTTTTAATATTCAAACTTTAAAAATACTTTACATATAATATGAATAATAATCAAGAAAAAAACTAAGATTTTATAAATTATAATTTTTAAAATAATGTCTTTAATAACATTCTAATAGTATTGTATTACTCATACATCAATCACAAAGGTAAATATATATATAATAAAATAAAAAATCAACTTTAAAAACATCACTTGTGCCATAAAAAATAGGATTAAAATATTAATCTAAGTAATAATAAAATAATGGAAAATAATAACCCATTTACTAGAAAAGTTGATTTGTGAATAGTTCAATAGTAGGTTATAATACTACTTAATTTCAAAAATAATAATATAATCATCATATTATGAATCTAATATTGTAATAAATCAATCATATTCAGAGGTATCTGAATCATATAAGATTTGTTGTGTGTTTCAATTGCCAATTTTGTTTGGTCGTCATTTTCATCAATGAGATTTATCACTTTTATATTTTCAGCACATTTTGCCACTCTATCTAGATAACAAATAGGATTTATAGGCAAATCATAATTTATTATCCAAGCGGCTTGCTGAAACTGTCTGCCTTTGATTGGGTCTGTGGTGATAAGCATTTTAATATTGTTTAAAGAAAACATATCAAGGTTTTGCTTGCGTTCATGAGCATTCATATCCAAATGAAAAAGTGATACTGCATATTCTAATCTTTGTAATGACTCACACAGTTGTTGAGCTCTATCTAAAGTGTTGCAGAAAATAATAGATTTCTGTATTTTTAATGTTTCGTTAATTTCGCAAAGTGCATTCATTTTCCATTCATTTTGAATGTTTAAATAAAACTGTTTTGGAAGATCTAAGATTAAAACAGAACAAATTGAAAGGTATTAATAACACATATCATTAAGAAATAATATTATATGCTATTCAACAATTTAAATTTCTAAATACTAATTAACAATTATTTATGGTGACATACCACTTGGTAGATCAGATTTTATTTCTTGATCATTAATAATAACCAATGGATCATGTAGGGATTCCATGTAAATGTCTAATACTTGATCAAGTTTGTTTGATGTCAGTAAAATGACTTGTCTGGTCCTTGTTAGTTTTTCCATTATTTCATTAATTAATATAGTATAATTATTAGTCAACATTTCTTCAGCTTTATTGATTACAACAGTTTGAATGGTTGTAGTACTGAGAGATTTGCATGAAATCATATTGGACACTCCAGCCGGGGTACCAACGACTATATGAGGAATAACAGATAGTTTTCTTGGAACATTGTCACCACCAATACACACATTAACACCCAAAAAGTCTCCAACACACATAATGATCTAAATTAAAAGAAAAAACAATCATAAATTCTAATTGAAATAATAACAAGTACAATTATATTGTACTTATTATTCTCAACAATTGTGTTATTATAATAGTTAAATAAGGTTACTAACAAACATAAAAGCTATGAAAATCCATATTTTAATTATAGCATACTTTTTGAATATGTACAGCAAGGTCTCGGGTTGGTACTAATACTAATGCTTGACACTCATATAAGTTGGTCTTAATGCATTGCAATAATGGTATGGTAAACATTATTGTTCTGCCATTACCTGGTCCAGCAAAAACTATTATGTCTCGTCCATTGATGCAGTGCACAGCAGTGCGTCGTTGTAAAGCAGTTGGATTGATAAAACCAAGAGAGTATAAGCCGCGCAAGATATCAATCTTTAGATTCATATCATTAAAGGTATTAATGCTACATTCAGAATTACTGGCACTAGGCGACAATTCATCAGGTTGACCTGATTCTGTTTTATTAGATGATACCTTATTGTTTCCTATTATCTGTTAACAAAAAAAAGTATTTTTAAATTGAGAAAAATTTAAAAATAAACATCATACATGTAAATTGTTTTGCAATAAATTTGTATATTCATTTAAAAATGTATTCACTTCTTTTTTAAATGTTTTTAATTCATTTTTCTTGTTGCTTTTATTGTGCTCTTTAGATGAGATGTTTGTACTAACATTTTCATTTTTCAAAGACTGATTCACGTCTTCATCCTGTAATATTTGTTATCAAAAATACATTATTATAGTATAAAATTAAAATTACAGTGATAAAAATACTATTAATTTATCATTTTTTTGATTAGTTTATTTTAGAAAAACTGTTCTACTACCAAGTAAATTGACATAATTAAGAATATAATGTAAGAGGTAAATTGTGTTATATCTTAAGGAGACATATGTGTTGTCTCTGTTCTACAAAAGTATAACAGAGCAAATTGTACGTCTGAATAATCTATTTAACTTGGGCATGTTTAATATCAGACAGATTTGATCTAATACACAATTTAAAAGTTTAAATATTATCTAGTGAAACTTAAAAGCTTTTTTTAGATTTTGAATTTTAAAATAATGAATACCTATTTTAAATGCATAGACAATTAACAATTTTAAAATCCTCATTAATTGCTTATACAAAAACCATTATGAGGATCACCAGATAATACTCTTACTTCTTTATTTGATAATTGCTCCAATATAATATCATTACATAGTTAAATGAATTATTTAGAATGTACAATTTTCCATGTTATGTAAGACGGAAACAGCCTATGCAGGTGTAGCATTCTCTTAACTACTAGTATTAAAATTAAGATCTGGATAAGTGTAAGATGATAAATTAATAAACATTTTTGATAATATGGACTAACTTGAATATAGTCCATTCCTTGTTGCAATAATAGTTGTGGTATTTTTAGTAACAAATCACCAATATTAACATTAGAATCTGAGCATAAACTTTCTTTGTTTAGAGTTGGTTGAGATGTACTAGCTTCATGAATTTTACTACTCGGATTTTCACATGTTACAGAGACAGAATTAACTGAATTGTTTAGACACAATTCTACATCTTTCTATTAAAAATAAAAATATAATTTTGATAAATATAACTTTAAACAATAAAAATGCCACACAGGAAACATTTTTTCTTTTTTTTTTAATTGATGGATAAAACAAACTTTACTTTTATAGGTACTTGGCTTTGAGATTGTAAATTGCCTTCAGTATCAAAACAATAAGTTGTTTTGGTTTCTATTTGTGTATCCTGTATTCCATTTTCAACATCAATAGCAATATTGGTAGGTTCTTGGTCAACACTTCGACTTTTCAAATCATTCTGTAAAAATAAAATATTAAAACTTGAATTTTAAAACTGTTAAGAAAATATAAAATTATACTGACTTCTTCTGAAGGGAAGTTTAATATTTCTTGATCAGTAACTACATCGTATTGATCTAACAATTGCATACATTCATCAAGACAGCCATCATTTTCAGTTGAAACTGAATTAGATTTAGATGGTATTGGTGTTTGGAATGTGTTAATGGGGTTAACATTTTTTAACTTTGGGTTCAAAGCCAAATAACTTTTGCCTGAGTCAGTAGGAATGTTTTGTGCACTTTGAGAAATAGAAGTTTTGAATCCAACAGGTTGTACTAATTTAAAATCAACAGATGGACTGTTTTGAACTTCCTTATTAAGTTTAGGAACTCGAGGATAAGATCCTAAATAAATATTAGATGCTGACCCAATATTATTAGACTGAATTTTTTTCTCAACATCTGACTCAGTGGTCGAAATAGTATTTAAATTCTTAAGCGGCTCAATCTCAGCATGTGCTTCCAAGACAGCACCAAACTCTGGCCCAATATTATTTGATTGAACTTTATTCTCGTCAACTAATTTAGTTTTTAAAATAGTTTTCAAATAATTTAGCGGCTCAATCTCAGCACGTAATCTTCCAATTATATTTTCTAATGATACCAACTTCTCTTTTTTTTTTTCCAAATTAGATATTTTAGCTTTTAATTCCTCCACAGACAAACATTCATTGAGTAAAAATACTTGTTTTTCTAATAATTCTTTTTCTGCTTGTAAAGATTTTAATTTCTGTAATAAGTCATTCTGATTTTTTATTTGTGACTCCATCATAGGCACTGTTTAAATTGAATTGTCAATACCTACAATATTCAAAACCGTAGATTAGAAAAGTAAAATGTGTTTTGTTTAGAGGACGTCACAACCTTAAATTTTGTCTATTTTATAGATGTATAAAATGTAAGATTTTAAGTTCAAAATAATAATCATTTTTAAGATTAGAGTGAATTGACTCATAATAAAGTATGAAGGTAATATTAGTATCTAGAGCATCTTGGAGGTTTTTATTGATAAATATTTTTTTAAATAAGTAAGTCATAACAATTTTTAAACTGTACATTTTTTTGGCGTCATCTTTAATCAATAAAATAGACTGATATATTAAATTATATACGTCAGAGGGGGGGGGGGGTCACAAGAACAAAAAATCTACTATATTTATTAATTATTAATTGATTATGATTTATAAATTATAATTAGGTATACAAAAAAAAAAAAATTATTTATTAAAATGCAAATTTCAAAAAGCATTGTAAGATCCAAAATCAGAAATAAGTATTACTCAACTGTTAAATATAAACGTTAAATGTTAAATAAAAATTGTAAATAATTTTTATATCTAAAAATACTCATAACTCGGCTTAAAATTAAAATATAATAAAAAGCCTATGAGATGCACTCGGTAATAATCTTGCCTTTAATTTTTATAATAGGTCAATTCACTCTAAATTTTAAAATAACGGAGATAAACGTGATCCGCTGAGCGTAAAATTTGCTATGCTACGCACTTGTACGACGAAGACAACACATGCGGGTGTGGCGTCCTCTTAAGTATAAATTATGTATTGTTTTTTTTTTATTTTATAAGCTACGAGATATTATTATTTGATTTGAAAAATTATTATGAGTAACACAATTAGAAAAACACTTGCTGTTGTTTTTTGAAGAAACATTAGCCTAATTATTTGGTATTTTTTAATTACATTTAATATTATGTACACAAAACAATGAAAAAATAGAAATTTTTTCATACAGTATCATGTAGGTACAATTAATAAAATTTAAATAATATTTCTTTAGTTAAAATAATGGTTCTACATATGGTTTCTATGAATGAGACTATTTAAAAAAAGTTTTTTTTATACTTTACCTAAGTATCCTAGGTAAGTACTTATCATAAGAATTTATTACATAATATTTTGCAAAATTTTCTTTGCTTTTGTTTAAAGTAATAATATAGGCAGTTTGTATAATAATTTTAAACAAAAAATAAAATTGTAGATTTTATAAAATTAACCCTTATATAGTGGATCTCAATAATATTTATGTTGAGGTGAATCAATGTTAAATTGACAATATATACACATTACGGTATCATATTATGTACCCAGATATTAATATGGCGTTTAGGAAAGAAAAAGAATCTGATATTATTTTCAGAACAAAATTAAATACCAGACAATACATACTTACTGAAATGTTTTTTTATTCGCTTTTGTTGTAAACTAAAAGTTTGAAATTTCCAGAGATAGCACAGAATACAAATGAGAACGTAAGTAAGAACAACCTTCAACTCAGTCGTACTGCAACAAAATTGTTATGAATCGTCTTAATGTTCTATACAATACAATATGTTAATGCTATATTGCTATGTTATCATTATTCATTTTAGCATGAGAGATGGATTTTGGTATGACTCATCCACATCCGTCAAACGTCCGTATAACCGTGAACTGGTTGGGTTGTTTTTGTTTATTGCAAACACAAAACTCTGTAAAACGAGAATGACTAATTGGCAATTATTGCTGAATTATAAAGACGTAGTCGTATAGTAATTAGTATTACTAATTTAGTAATAACTAATAATCACGGACTAAGATAATAATATTATTATTATTTATTATTCTGATAATCTGATTGCCGTAGCTGCTACTACTCGCAGAGTGACCATGTCTCGTAACTGAATTTACCGTACGAAGTTTTAGGCCACTGATTTGAGTGTTTTTAATTGTTCATCTTTCATATTATTAATATGGACAATTTTGATCTTTAAATGTAATACTTGTAAGGCTCAGCCCTCAGTTCAACCAAAAAACATTTTTTGGAAACAATACATCATAATATAATGTTTCTGGCATTGTCGCCGAGGGTCGACAAATATTTATGTTACCGCTTAAAACGGAAAATCAGAAACATTGTTGACAACAATGGCGGAAAATGTTGACAATTTTGTTTTTGGTTTAGATGGGGATTAGGGCTTAAGACTTTCCAATCTCGTCTGTAATATTTTATAGTTTATGCTTAGGTACTAACATAATATAATCACGTTTCGATTGTTTCGGCGAGCGACGTCGCGATGATGATATGTTATGTTAATATATGTAATTTAAAAATTTAATCATAATAGATATACCTATGTTTCAAAGTCAATAAGTAGTTGATAATTTTAATATTTTAATTTGATAATACCCATACTTATAACTAATATTTGTGATCTTTTAGTAAAATGCATTTGTCATTTTTTTTTTTTTTACTGTCGTTTATTTCCGTGTCGTTTGTTCCTAGATTCTATAAAGAATATACCTATACCTATTATGTGTTGTAAAATTTTATTTAAAATTAAATACCTACCACACGCAGTAGAGATGGTTTCACTAGGTCATTTTAAAATTAATCATCAATACAATTTTGGCTGTAAATTATTTAATTACCTCCTAAAATAGCTAGTTGGTACTTGGTAATAACTAATATAATGTTTTCAGATTAAACTGTAAGTAAATAAATGAAAGCATATATAGAGGTAAGCACTTAATACTTATCTAGTAGGTACTAGGTACCTATTACCATTAATTTTAGTAGGTATTTATAATCCATATTATTACCCTTAGTACCTACCTTATCTTAATTGCGTATAAGCACTCTATATTTATCATTTATATTGTGTTTAATGTTTAAAATAATATAACCGGGCAATTGTGGTCTGGCCTAAGTCCTTAAGTCCAAAGTCAAGCTGACATGAGTATGAAAATGAGACTGAAAATAAAAAATTCGATGTTATATATGAGTCATATAAAGAAGATATAATTCATAACATTACTACGACAACCACGATTAGGAGTCTAAATTTAGAGCTAACTATACAGTCCATAGTCTATTGACTATATGGTATTGATTATAAGTAGGTATATGATATTATAAATGGATATATTTTTCAATTATAGAATATTAAAGTTGAAAATCGAAGGATCATTTCTACCACTTACTGTGTAGACAGGCACAAAAATACAGACACTCATTATTGTAAAATCAATACATTCATCGCTCCACTCAGAATCTAAAATAGTATCAGTGGCAACTATTGGACTATTGTGGACAAGTGGTCTCGGTGTGGTTCACAGTCACCCAAGTGGATCTTAAATCCAGTCGCCCTGTGAACAACATGTTCATCCTGTTTTTCTCTCTAATGATAATAATAAGATGCCTTTTTTGATAATTCATGCTTTTTCAAGTATAGATTTAAGCAAATCCTTAAGCCTTTTTCATAAAAAAATCAGCACATTTATCTCATCTTTTAAATTGTTATAGATACTAGGTAGGTACTCACTTAAATTAGTTAAATTATTACATCAGACAGATTATAAAGTAAGAGATAATTTATTATACATCAATTATTAATTGTAATAATATGGTGTGATAATTAAGATGATATTAATTATTATAAGTCATTACTCATTACTATAGGAATAAAGGATCGATGTAGTATTTTTATAAATTTATAAAAATAGTTACAATAGGTTCTCTGATCAGTGGCGTAATTAGGAATTTGGTTTGGGTGAGGATTATATGTTTTTAGCGAAATCTGTAATCCTCATGGGTCATACAGTTGTAACTTAGCCCACAAATTATAAAATGTTAGTAGGTGGTCAAATAAAAGTTTTGGGGCATCTATCCTCCTCGTCAGTCGTCACCCTTAATTACGCTGCTGTTTCTGATTATAATTGTGGTTTATTGTTATTATTATTTTTGTTCGTTTGTTGACGACTTAGTTATTAATGTTCTTGATAGATGGCACGGTGCATATAATTATTGTAAACATTGTACGAAAATAATGATACCGTGTGTGCTACACTTATCGATTGGCACAATGGCACATAGTAGTTTGGTAGGTACCTACTTGAAAGATAATTTTAAAATACGAAAAGCCACAATACGTTTTGCTCTATAAGTTTATTAAGATTATTTCATGTCGAGCAAGATTTATGTGTAATTAATATTTATAATTATTTTATTATTCAATCATAAAAGCATATAAAGTACCTATTAAAATATAAATATAAACAAAAATGTCTTCATTTAAATGGGCAGTATTACAAATGGGTCACGAAAAATATTGATCACGGGAACAATATTGGTTGGCAAGATAATATTGACTGTCAGTTAAAAACTATTTCTAAATATGATTAGTCAGTTGTGTATATGAATGAATTTAAGAAATAAAATAATTTTTTTGGTGGAATCTTCAGATGGACAAAGGGTTTATTATAGGTTGTCTGGAATCCTTAGGCTATTTCTAATTTCTATGTGGTTTCACAGTGTATATGAGGAGATGTTTGACTGTGAGAGGTTTTCCGTAGGTCTGGCAAATTGTGGGTTCTTCTCTTTGCACAAGATGTCCGTGAGACATCTTAAGGCGCGTCCAGACGGAGCAGCTTTTTATTATAAATAAAATTATTTAATTTATTTAAAATAAATTATTTAAAATAAAAGATTAGGTACGATCAATTCAATTGAAAAAATAAGATGCGTCATGATGTGTACCTACTATATTATTGAAGTTAAAATTGGAAATAATTGGTTCTTCCTTTTAAAAATGTTTTTTCAACATAATAAAAAACGCTCAGTAACAAATCTACTAGGGTTCAACCTAAAAAATAAATAAAATGGAGGTGCCCAGCAGCAGCTTTGGTCAGGCTGAAACTGGATTAGTCGCATTTCTTTTACAGTACAATATTACCATGTTCCATATTTTATAATTTTTTTAATTGTTAAATTTGAGTATATGGTCAAATCGCACTTATTTTATTAGAATTACATTTGGGTTTAAAAAGATAATGGTCGAACTGCACTCGGGTAAAAAGCAGGTAGTGGTCGAATTGCACTTGGGCTCAAAAAAAGTTTTTTAATAAAATTATCATGCATATGAAGGGGTTAAATATTTAATAAACACTCATTTTCTTTCCCACTTACAAGTTTAGGAAAATAGAACAGATAACGATTTTAATCATTGGTGTGGTTAAAACTTAAAAATGATTGTTTTATACATCGTACTATGTTAATTATACATACATTATAATTATTATATTATACTTATACATTGTATTATACGTCATATTATAATTATTATTCATTTATTTTTTTTTTAAATTTTCAAATTAAATTTTTGTCATTTTTATAAGTTTTTTTTATTTCAATCATTTTTTGTAGTGATGACAAACTATATTCAAACATTTTAGCCTAGTAATAAACTTTTGAGTATATAAGTCAATAATATTTTTCAATATTGTTGATTGTATTATGTCAGTGTTCTCCATTAAAATACAAGAATCGATTTATAATTTTGTTAAAACATCAATAAATACAAATATATTAATTATCATGATTAAACTCTATTTTTGAACGAGAAATTTTTCTTAGTCTTAATATTTTATATAAAAACATTTTGTGTAGGTATTGATTAAAACCAAAAGCTGAATCATTAAATTCTTCATAAAAATAAGATAATTAATAAAATACATTATCTATTCTTTATACTTCATAAATTAAAAACATAATTCTGAAGAAACTATCGTTCTTTCTCCCTTTTCCACAGTAAAATATAAAATATAATTAATTTATACAATGAGTAACAAAAAACACAATTCTATAATATCATATTATATTCATAAAAATTTAATTTATTTTAGAATATTATTTTAATATTTAATTTTTATAATAAATTCATTTCAAATAATTTTCATTATATACTCAAATCTTTATTTTTAATTCATTGTAATTTATAAAACTTCAAGTTATTGCTATATAACCATTGAGTTTTACAATTTTCAGTCTAAGAGCCCTAGCTATTTCCAATTTCCAATTTATGCACTGGCGCAATGCATATGGTATAAATCTATGATATTTAATCGATATCTGTATTTTATTTTTATTTTGGTAGACACAAATATTATTGGTAGAAAATATTGATACTGCTCTATAAAACTGTATTAAAATACTTAAATTCTTACGAATTTTCTAAAATATTTTTAGAAGACATAAAAATATTGTTTTTGGGTGAGAGGTTTGGACCGCCTTAGGCGCCAAAACACCTTCCTGTATTTATTTGCTATATGGTGGCATCTACAATAAAACACAAACAATATTTATAAAAAAAATAACTAAAATTCTGTGTTACTTATTTGATGCGATTTAAATGAAAGAATATTAAATAAAATTAATGTTCCTAGCTTTAATAATAATATAATTAATTTATAAAGATCAAAAAAATTTAAATATGTGTGTTCACAGTGCACAAATGTACAACCGCAACTAGTACGCACATTCACGCATGATGTTTAACGTAAGTACAAGCTTAATGTTCTTTCCCTATACCGGGGCCAACATCAACGACGTAGTATTTGTTCATCCAATTCTCTACCCTTTTCCTAGAGTCATGCACGGTCTCAGGTGACATTTTAGACTTGCCAAAGTCCAGGTTTTTGTTTGCAACGCAGTAGGGCTGCGCTACTGTGAAATCATTAGTGTCCTGTCCATAAAGTGCATCTTCCAGGCATTTTCTAAGCAGCTGGGCCGATGGTGACTGACTTACACTCTGGTCTGATTGTACATCCGTATTGTTTCCGAAGATAAGTAGTTTTCGGTTTTTTGACGTCTCAGAAGCGAATCGGCTGACGCCTAGTGGTGGGTACACCAAAACTGCGTCTTCTAGTGCTTCGTCCCAGTGTTCATACTGATCGGAAGTGGTTAGTGACAAGTTCGTTTCCATCATTGCTGCTGCCGCCGCCTTGTAAGATGATGAAAATCCCGTTGCCTCACAATGTCTCGCTTTGGGTTCATTGTGTTCAGTCAAAATCCGTTTTACGTCCTCATCATAGCTGCAGCAATCTTCGTCGTCTGATGAAGAACATGAAAATGCTTCTTTACTGTAGATTGGCACATACTTAAGGCACTCGTGCACGTAATCTGGATAATCCACTGTGTCGTTGATTGTAGATCCTGACGACGACATGGTGACGTATTGACTAACACGCTACCTACGTTAATACTCGTTGTCAGGGCCCCAATGTAAAATGGGCTGATGGTCTTTCTACGTGACGTCCGTATCCATAGTGACAACTATAGCGTGCTTGTAATGATTTATTATGGTTGCCAAGTTAGGTCTAATTAGATGATGTGAAAATCCATTTACAAAATTACAATTTTGAGTACCCAGTTCAAAAATAATTAAAGTCTCTCATAATTTGAAGGCACGTAAGCGGGTATAACTAATATCCCCAGTATAAGCAGGATCCAAATAATTAAAATCACTAGTTAATTTTTGTTGTGGATTTAATAACTAATTCGGGATTAAGGCCACTCCGATTTTATATTTCTGCCTACATTTACGGTTAATCAAATTATAAAATAGTAGATAAAAGTATTAATAATGAAACTTTTAAGTATAATTAAATAGAAAAAGGCAACAATTAACATAAGATTTTATAAATTTAGCCACTTTATCAATATTTTTAATCATAATTTAAGACTAAGTTATTAAAAACCTAATCTCCATAATATTTATTAATATGTTATGTTTACAGAAATTATTGGGAACAACATTTTATTTTTGAAACATACATATTTTTTCAAACTTCGTAACTTAATATTCCCGTTCGAAATAATAATTTAAAAAAATACCTATAGGTACTTAGATACCTTTTTCTCTTGTTTAACTGACTACTGTCATCTACTGATGAGGCTCTGTGTGAACAATATTACCTACTCCTTTGTTGTAATTGATTATTGATTTATAAAAGTTTGGCTAAAATAGCATAATAAAATATAAATATATATTAATAAAATAGCGAGTAAGTGGATGTCGCTCCGCTGTATATCAGTTTACAAGTGGGTTACTGTAATGTGTGGTATTAAATTTGAATTCAATGATATAATAATATCATTGTATGCGAGAATGATTCTGAACGAAGACGGTTTGTCAGTCTTGGATATTTAATGCTATTATATTGTTATTTTTTTTTTCAAAAAAAAAAAAAAAAAATGAAGGTAGGTATCTATAAAATAAATTCCAAATTAATCAAATCAGATTCATTATAATATGTACCATCATTAACGATATTAATTATTAAAATTAAAATATAAAGTTTAGAAATTTCAAATACCCACGAATAATAATCCTAAATTACAACAATATAACTAAAATTGTTATTCTTGGTTATTTAGTATGTAATTCCATCCAAATTTGAACATAAAATAACTGTAAGAAAAACTGTGTTTGAATAGTTTTTAGATTTTTTATCACAGAATTAACTAATTACGTGGAACCTTGTTTTAATTTTTTAATCCTTAGCTATTAAAGTTAAACGTTTTATAAATTTTTAACAATTTAATGATTTGTAAATTTTCAATTAAATAAATTTTGTCAACATATAAACTTTAAACGGTTATAAAAAAAACCTGTGCTTATGTATTTTAAATATTTTCTAACTGCTATTATATCAACTTATGGTGAACCTTGTGTTAAATTACATTTTTTATTTGATAAAAGTAGACAAACTCATGAAGAATCTATTAAATTGTCAAATCATAGATTAAAAAATACAAAATTCTATGCATTTTCAACTCAAAATAAATTGAAAATTTTCGTGATTTTTATGTATTTTGCCAATATTCGAACTTCCAATGATTATAAAACAAAAATTGTGACTATTTATTTTTAATAATTACAACTACCGTTGTGAAAATATTATATTAGGCACCTTAAATTAAATTTTTAAGCTATTTTACCAAACAAATACAATTTTATTGTCATTGTTCAAAAAAAAAAAAACTAAATAGGTAGTTGAAAATTGAAAATGTCTATAAATAACTTAAAAAGATTTGAAATATTTTGAAAATTTCTTCAGGGAGGTATACAAAATGCCAGTATAAACATTCAGTGTACATTTCATGTAGGTATCTATGATAATTTTTTTTCGTGAAAGTTTCGTATCTGGGCTACATCGGACGATTCATGGTATACACGAGTAGTAAGTGGGGCACTCGAGCACACTTTTCCTAAAAATATCAGTAAAAGATCACAAGATTGATTTTCATCAGAAAATCATCAGAAAATGTAAACTTTATCAGAAATGCTCGCTTTATCAGAAATAGAACACAAAATGAAATAAATCATAAAAAGATCAGTAAAATGTAATTAAACATAAAAAGATCAGTAAACTGTAATAAATCATAAAAAGATCAGTAAAATAACTTTTTTCATAAAAAGATCAGTAAACTGTAATAAATCATAAAAAGATCAGTAAAATAACTTTTTTCATAAAAAGATCAGTAAACTGTAATAAATCATAAAAAGATCAGTAAACTGTAATAAATCATAAAAAGATCAGTAAAATAACTTTTTTCATAAAAAGATCAGTAAAATGTAATTAAACATAAAAATATCAGTAAAAGATCAGTAAAATGTAATTAAACATAAAAAGATCAGTAAACTGTAATTAATCATAAAAATATCAGTAAACTGTAATTTTAACCATAAAAAGATCAGTAAATTGATTAAATCACAAATAGATCACAAAATGAAATAAAATCCTCAAATGCAAAATCTTTCAAAAGAAAATTGAATATGTTAGTTAAAAAAAAAAAAAAAAAATTATAATAAACAATGGAACAAATAAATTCTATAAGAATATTAGAAAATATGAAAGTCTCTGAGCTTAAGTCAATAGCAAAAGAGAATAAACTTAAGGGATATAGTACCCTTAAAAAAATTGATCTTATATCAAAAATTAGGAAAGGTCGTACAATTCGTGATTTAAAAATCTCTGAGCTTAAGTCATTAGCAAGAGATTATGATATAAGATCAATTTACAAACTTAATAAAGAAAATTTAATAACAAACATCGTAAATAAAAGAAAGCAACAACCTTTTCGTAAATTTAAAGGAGATATTTTCAAGACTGATAATAGTTCATTAAACAATAATCCGTTTCAGAAGTTAGAAAAAACATTTTTCACTGAAGAAAATTATTTTAATAGTTCATTAGAAAAAACACCAGAGGTTTTTGAGTTGATAGAAGTAATTCAATTGAATAAACAAGTGCAGAAGAAATTTAAGATACATAATGCTGAATATAAAATTTCTTTTAGAGAAACTTTAATAAAAGATCTTAAACTAAGTAATACAAAATACAAAATTGATTATACACATAAAGCTCTAGAGGAGATGTTAAAACTTGTCCAAAAAAATTCAAATTACGAAAAAGGTGATCAAATAAATATTATAGTAATGAATCCAAATTTAAATAATACTATATCTACTGGAATGAAATCTGAAAATTTTTTATCAAACTTAAAACAATCAATTGGTAAAATATTAACTTCAGCTGAAACAATTGATATTACAGAAACTACTTTTCAAGTTCAATTAGTAAAAATACCAAGAGGTTCAAATCGAACTAAAATAATAAATTTATCAGAAAATATAAAAACGAAAAATAGTATTATTCAGATTAAGAACAATGATAATTTATGTTGTCCCAGAGCTATTGTTGTTGCAATATCTACTCAAACAAATAATATTTTAGGACATGAATTAGATTCCAATAAAATTAAGCAATTGAAGATGGGTAGAAAAATTCAAAAAGATTTAGCATTAGAATTATGTAATATGTTAACAGAATATAACGAAGAAGGTTTTACATTAAATGATATTAAGAATGTGGAAGTTGCACTAAATATACAAATAAATGTTATTTGTGCTGAAAATTTAAATACTTTAATTTATAAGGGCGATGATAAAAAAACTAAAATTTATTTGTATAAAAATGGTAATCATTTTGATGTTATTACATCAGCTAAAGGATTCTACGGATCGTCTTATTATTGTGAAAAGTGTGATAAACCATATAAAAATAAAGATAAACATAAATGTGTTAAAGAATACAATGTATGTAAATTATGTACAGATTTTGGTACGAGATTTGAACATTTATGTAGTACGAAAAATAGAATATATTGTGAAAAATGTAATAGATATTGTTTTAATCAAGAATGTTTAGATAATCATAATAATATATGTGAATATGTTTACAAATGTATTGAATGTAATAAAATAGAATTAAGAAATAAGGAACATTTATGTGGATATAGTGAATGTAGAAATTGTAAACAAGAAGTGAAAATAAATGAACACCAATGTTATATGCAACCTAGAATATCAAAAGGAGGTAAATGTATTGATCGTGATGATTGTTATAAATGTTATAAAGGTAGTAAAAAATATCAAGATTGTACTTACACAGAAAAATATATGTTTTTTGATTATGAAGCTCAACAAGAAACAGGAACTCATATCGCAAATAAAATAATTGCACATGATTTTGATGGAAATAAAATTATGTTTGATACAAACGAAGAATTTTGTAAGCATATAATATCCTCTAAATATAAGGGTTATACATTCATAGCTCATTACGCAAAAGGATACGATTCACAATTTATATTAAAATACTTGGTTGATAACACTCTAAAACCATTTACAATTTATAGTGGTACAAAACTAATGTTATTAGAAATTAAATATTTAAATATAAAAATAAAAGATAGTAGTAATTTTATTCAAGCTCCACTTAGTAGTTTTCCCAAAACTTTTGGTATTAAAGAGTTGAAAAAAGGTTACTTCCCACATTTCTTTAATACAGTGGAAAATAAAGATTATATAGGCGTATTACCTGATAAAGAATATTACGGATATAAGACAATGAAAACAGAGAATAAACAAGAATTTGAAAAATGGTATGATAGTAAAATTAAGGAAAATTATATATTTAATTTTAAAGAAGAATTAGAGTCTTACTGTAATTCAGATGTAGATATTTTACGAAGAAGTTGTTTAGAATTCAGAAAACAGTTTTTGGAAATAGCTAATATAGATCCTTTTCAATATACGACTATAGCAGGTGTTTGTATGTCTATTTATAAATCAAAATATTTGTTACAAGATACTATAGCTGTTTTTGATAAAGAAAAAAATGAAAAATATTCAAAACAATCGATAACGTGGTTAAAACATTTTAATAATAAAAATATCTTACATGCATTAAATGGCGGTGAAAAAAAAATAGCAGGAGCTAAAGTAGACGGATTTGATAATAAATCAAAAACAGTTTATCAATATCATGGATGTTTTTGGCACGGTTGTACTAAATGTTATAAAGATAGAGAAACTATAAATAATATAAATCATGCTACAATGGAAGATTTGTATGAAAAAACAATTGAAAGAAGTACATCAATAAAAAAAGCCGGTTATAATCTTGTTGAACAATGGGAATGTGATTGGATAAATAGTAATACATACAAAAAAATGGAAAAAGCTGATATAGCTGAACCTATTAATCCAAGAGACGCTTTCTTTGGAGGTAGAACAAATGCTACAAAATTAAGAGTAAAAAATACAAAAATGCGTTATATTGATGTGTGTAGTTTATATCCAACTGTGAATTATTATGATTATTATCCTGTTGGACATCCTGAAAAAATATTGAAACCAAAAGTATATGATAAAAATTGGTTTGGATTAATTAAATGTAAAATTTTACCTCCAAAAAATCTTTATCACCCTGTACTTCCAGTAAAAATAAAAATGGAAAAAAATGAAAAATTATTATTTCCATTATGTTATAAATGTTCTGTAGATCAAAATCAAAAATGTAATCATTCTCAAAATGAAAGGCAATTTATAGGAACATGGACAACAGACGAAGTTAATAAAGCTTTGGAAAAAGGTTACATTATAACAAAAATTTATGAAGTATGGAATTTTAAAGAAAAAACAACGGATTTATTTAAAGATTATATTGATACATTTATGAAAATAAAATTAGAAAGTTCAAAACATAATTATAGTTCTAATGATGAGTATATAAAAGCAATTTTCGGTAAAATGGGTATTTTATTAGATAAAGATAAGTTAGGTGATAATCCTGGTAGACGAGCTGTAGCAAAACTGTGTTTAAATAGTTTATGGGGAAAATTTGGACAAAGACAAAATATGAAAAAAACTGAGTTTGTTACAGACCCACAGCGATTCTATAAGATATTATTAGACGATAGATTAGAAAATATAAATATAAAATTATTAAACGACAATATGATACAAATGTGTTATAATTATAAAGATTATTACGTTGAAAATTTTCATAATACAAATATTTTAATAGCTTTATTTACAACCTCTAGTGCGAGATTAAGATTATATGAAATGTTAGATAAATTAGGTAGAGCTGTAGTTTATTTTGATACAGATTCTATTTTCTATATTGATAACGGTTATAATAAAGTTACAACAGGAACAATGTTGGGAGAATGGACTGATGAATTAGGTGAAAATGTATATATAACAGATTGGGCATCGACGGGTCCTAAAAGTTATTATTATAAAACAAACAATAATAAATTTAAAACAGTTGTAAAGGGGTTTACTTTGAATTATCAACATTTGTTAAAACTTAACGGTGAATCAATGATAAAATTAATTGAACAAAAAAATAAAGATAATAATATAGAACTAGAATATAATCAAATAACACGTGATACACTTACTAAAACTATAGTTAATAAAAAAGTTACAAAAAAATTCTCGTTTGGTTATGATAAAAGAATAATATTAACAGATTATGATACAATACCATACGGTTACAATTAAACGAAATTGTTTATGTTTTTATTTATGATTTTTGAAATCATAAATAAATGATTAATTTTTTTTTAATAGAATAATTTCGATTAGAAAGAACAAAATTATTATTTAAAAATTCTATAAAATTATGAATTTTTTTCTATATTTAACGCGTCCGGAAATTCCGGACGCGTTATTATTTAAAAATCCCATAAATTCTAATAAATTTTCAGTAATTAATATTTCTTTTTTATTATATAATGGAATCCACAATAGAATAATTTCGATCAGAAAGAACTAAAGATTTATTATTATATGAAAAGCTGCCCTTCAGATCTGCAGGGCAGCTTTTCTACAATTCAAACATTAAAATATTGATTTTTGCATCTCTTCGTTATAAAAACTCCCTTCAACCTCTTCATTGTTTAAATCTATAATTTTATAGGTTATAGGATTTGTGTTTAAAATTTCATTAACTATAAATATTTCTCTTGTCCAATTATTACTATATTTATTACCAAATGTTTTTTTATAAGCTTTTATTCTTACTCTATCACCCACACTAAATTTTATTTTTGATTTAGGTTTGTTTTTTGTAGAAAATAATTTGTGTAGAACAAGGTCTTCGTTAGATTTATTTACTTCACAAGGTTTCATACCAATAGATCTATGTATATCATCAAAATTATATTTATCTATTAAAGATTGTAAAATTTTAATCCATTTTTTAGATTTTTGAACTTCAAAATATATTCTCATTTTTCCGTTTAATGTTCTATTAAATCGTTCAATAATTGAAGATTTTTCTTCGTTTTGAGTATGATACATATGAATATTATATTTTTCCAAAGTTTGTTTAAAATGTTTATTTACAAACTCCAAGCCTTTATCAACATGTAGTAATTTTGGTGGTTGATGTTTTTGTGATTTAGCTTGTTTTATTATTTTTTCAAATGTTTTTGAAACACTAATGACATCTTTATTTTTGAGTGGTAATGCCCATACAAATTTTGAAAGAGTATCTATAACAGTAATTATATAACAATAACCTTTATTTTCATTTGAATAATTTCTCATTATAACTAAATCAGCAGCCCATAGATCATCAATACCTTTAGTGATAATCCTTCTTTTAGGAAATCTTAATCTGACTGGTTTATGAAGTTCTTTAGCTAATAAAAATTTGTCTGTATTATTTGAAATATTGGTGACGGGTTGTTCAATTTCAGATGATGTTGTAAATTTACTTTTATTTGTTTTACAATCCAAACATTTTGTTGAAATTCTCCATCGACCATTAACTGTTTGCATTTTAATAGGATTTAAATTTTTTGTTCTTTTTTTACATTTAAGACAATGTATAGTTTGTAATAATTCATCGCTCATTTTATATTGCAAAAAATTTTTTTTTTGATTTTTCCAAAAATCTTTGGAAATAATTTTAGACTATCAGACTATGAGGGGAACTTAAAGAGAATTAAAATTAAAAATGTTTAAAGCAAAAATGAACTTTCTAACATAAATATTACCGGAGTTATACTTAAATCAAAAATATGAAGTGAGGGGTAAACTTTTAGTATGTAGTGTAGATAAGTATATAAATAATATCTGTGCTGTTCCGACTTGATAATATCAATTATTAAATGAATTATCAGACTTTAAAATATTTAATAATAATAATAATAATAACAAATATTTTCAATTGAAAAAAAAAATGCAAAAAATTTACAAAAGTAGTCCCTGCTGTACAGACATCCGAACCTAACATTTTTTTTTTTTATTATTATTATTATTATTTTTTTTTTCTAAAAATTCTAAAATTGGAATTTTAATTGTAAATTCATCAATAATAATTTTTCCATCTTCTGTACCTGTAACAACTTTTTTTATTAACGCATCATCATCTGTATTTCTCGTAAAACTTATTTCCATATCACCTTGGAAAACAGGATATATTTGGTCTTTAAACCATCCTAATCCGAATTGTGATAACTTACCCATTACATTAAAACGACCTCCACCTTTATATTTACTTGAAAATCCTGAGTTTATAATTGGTCCGTTTGGATCCACAGAAAAATCTAACACACCTTTAATTGTACTAGCAACTCCTGGATTTTCGATTTCATCCAAGACTTTACCATGTTTTTTAACTTCAATTCTAGTAAATAAAAATGCAGGAAAATTGTCAATTAGTTGTATTTTTGAATCTTTAGGATAATCTTTTCCATCTTTTTGCAAATATCTACCATAAATATAAAACTTTGCATCTTTAATGCTCAGAAAATCATCCATATTATCTATTCTAAAAATTGTAGTTTTATTAGGTGTATTAAGTTGTGAATTATTCAAAGGTAAAAAAGTTTTATATTGAGATCTTTCAATATATTGATCGTATTTTTTAAAAATATTATACATTATTATTTATAATAGCAAATATATATTTTTTTTTTTATATAAATGGATAAATTAATGGTAAAAAAATATATTGAAGATGATAGTAAAGAAAAATCTTTATTTGAAATACCTTCACGAGTTTTAGTGGTAGGAGCATCTGGCTGTGGTAAAACAACTTTGTTGTATAATATGATTATAAGTTATTGGATTCCATATAAAAATCTATATATTTTTACAAAAAATATTGATCAGCCAGTTTATAAAAAATTAAAAAAAATATTTGATGGAATATCTTCTATAAACATTCATTTTTCTGATGGTGATATAATATCTGTTGATGATTGTGAACCTAATAGTGTAGTGGTTATTGATGATTTTCTTTTAGAAGATCAAAAGTTGATAATGGAATATTTTATAAGATCGAGATCAAAGAATATTAGTGTTATTTATTTAACACAAAGTTATACTTCAGTAGATATAAAAACAATAAGAAATAATTTAACTGTTTTAATTGTTTTTAATCAATCAAATTATTATATTAAAAAAATATGGTCCGATTTTATTAGTAAAATTATACCATTAGACAAATTTAAAGACATTTTTAGAACTTATTGTAAAACATATGATAAAAAAAATAAAATAAAAACATATGGTTTCATAACAATAGACATAATAAAAAATGTTATCTATGACAATAAAGGTAATGATATTTTAAGTATTGATGAACGATGAAAATTTTTTTTTTTATTTAATAAATGGATATCAAACAAATTCAAAATGAATTAAAAAAAAAAATTAAAAAAAATGTAACATTTGAAGATCAAAACAATTCCAAGGTAGGAAATAACTTAGAAAACGAAACAGACAAAATGAAACAATTAATTCATCTTAGACAAAATTTACAAAAAACTTTTAAAAAATCAGATTTAGAACAATCCGAAAAAAATTTAAATTTTATAAAAAAAGATGAAGATGAAGATGAAGGTGACAACAATAACGCGTCCCCTATTCTCGGACACGTTGAATATACACCAAAAAATATCCAAAAAATAATTAATCTTAAAAAAAATTTACAAAATAACTATAGAAAAACAGTTTTAAACGATAAATATACATCAGAAGAAAAAGTAAAACATTATGAACCAATATTAAAAGCCTTATCAAACGTTGAATCATCTGTTAATGATGTTAAAGAGGTTGCTATTAAAACCGATAATGATATTCAAAAGATGATAATACCTACTCCTTATAAACCTCGTAATCCAGAATTATTACGATTAACAGAAGATCAAGATAATATGAAAACACCTAAAAGTTCTCCACTAATAACAACAAATAAATCTCCTATGCCTAAAAATATAATAATATTAGGTGAAAATGCGCAAAAATATTTACCAACTTTACCAAATGAAGCTAAAGGTGTTAATCCATTTGGAATATATTATATAAGTAAAACTGATGAATTCATGATCGGAAAATACCCTATAATATTTGACTTTGATGATATAATTTTAAATGGAAAAAAACATATACTAACCCCAGGTATGTGGAGATTATTAACTCATACAGATGTTACAAAATCAGAATTTTATACAAAAGAAGATTTTGAAAATTATGAAAAAATATTAATTGAAACAGATTCAATATACCAAAATAATGATATTAACACAGGAAAACCTAAATCAAGTGGAAGTGCTAAATATAATGAAATGATTAAACCTATTTGGGAAAAAATTAAACTAACATCAACAAAAACTAAAGAAAGTAAACCAAAAACATCAAAAAAAGATAAATCACCAACACTGAAAGAATCACAAAGTTTACCCAAAGGAGAAGGTTTAATAAAATATACAAATAATCCTATTGAATTTATTTATATCGATAATATAATAAAAATAATTGACAGACTATATTTTATATTAGCAGAAGAAATAGCGGGAAATTATGGTTTTCATAATGAAAAACTTGGTATTGTTCATTTGTTTAAACGAAACATGGAAACACTGATTGATACTCCCAAAAAAGGTGTTGAATATTTACTACAATCTTTGTTAAATTTACCAAAAGAAACAACAAATAAGTTAGAATATAATATTAAACAATTAATTGACAGACTACATGTTATATCATCTGCAGAAAGATCGGGAAAAAACACTTATCATGATGAAAAACTTGAAATTCTTAATTTTTGTATTAAAAAAATAGAAAAGATAATTGATATTCCCGTTAAAGGTGTAGAATACTTAATGTCGTATATTTCACATTTACCAAAGGATATTATAAAAGGTTCAGGGTTTTTTAATGATTTTTTAAATTGTTCAAAATTACCTCCGATACATTGGCCTGGATATAATTATCTAGGACCATTTACAAATTTAGATAAAAATATTCCCCCGATTAACAAGTTAGACGAATATGCAAGAGAACATGATTATTTTTATAAAGATCATAAAGATACTAAAACAAGACATATCGCTGATAAAAATTTACAACAAAAAGCAATGGAAAGATTTTATGCTTCTGATAGTTCTTTGAATGAAAAAATTGCTGCTTTGACAACTGCAAATGTAATGAAAACAAAAAGATATTTAGGAATGAATTTAATATTTGAATAAAATTTAATATTTTGTATAATAAAATGCATTTTAAATTA